>NC_091950.1:396393008-396550508 GCF_031021105.1 Erythrolamprus reginae | reverse complement strand
AGGAGGATTATGTACAGAATTTGGGGTGGGTGGGGGAATACTTTCTGTGTTTCGGTGACAGGCACCAATTTTGAGTGTGAGGTAGAGGTATGTAAGCAATGCAGGTTTGCGGGACGGTGGGGGAGGGCCTCCACCCCATGTCCAGTCAACGAAGCAGTGGAAGTGATGTGCCGGTGCCTGGAGGCTGTTGGGGCCTGGATGGGTGTCAACAAACTCAAACTCAACCCAGACAAGACGGAGTGGCTGTGGGTTTTGCCTCCCAAGGACAATTCTATCTGTCCGTCCATTACCCTGGGGGGGGAATTATTGACCCCCTCAGAGAGGGTCCGCAACTTGGGCGTCCTCCTCGATCCACAGCTCACATTAGAAAAACACCTTTCAGCTGTGGCGAGGGGGGCGTTTGCCCAGGTTCGCCTGGTGCGCCAGTTGCGGCCCTATTTGGACCGGGAGTCATTGCTCACAGTCAGTCATGCCCTCATCACCTCAAGGCTCGACTACTGTAACGCTCTCTACATGGGCTACCTCTGAAAAGTGTTCGGAAACTTCAGATCGTGTAGAATGCAGCTGCGAGAGCAATTATGGGCTTCTCCAAGTATGCCCATATCACTCCAATACTCCGCAGTCTGCATTGGCTGCCGATCAGTTTCCGGTCACAATTCAAAGTGTTGGTTATGACCTATAAAGCCCTTCATGGCACCGGACCAGAATATCTTCGGGACCGCCTCCTGCCGCACGAATCCCAGCGACCGGTTAGGTCCCACAGAGTTGGCCTTCTCTGGGTCCCGTCGACTAAACAATGTCGTCTGGTGGGACCCAGGGGAAGAGCCTTCTCTGTGGGGGCCCCGACCCTCTGGAACCAGCTCCCCCCTGAGATTAGGATTGCCCCCACCCTCCCTGCCTTTCGTAAGCTCCTTAAGACCCACCTCTGAGGTCAGGCATGGGGGAACTAAAACACCTCCCCCTTGCCCATGTTTTTTTGTTGATTGATTGACTGTGTGCCTGTTTTTTATATACAGTATACTGTTTTTATGAGATTATTAATTTAAATTGTAACTACATGGGTGGGCATTGGATTTGGTATTATGTACTGTACTGTTTTTTTTTTTTTATTATTATTGTTGTGAGCCGCCCCGAGTTTGCGGAGAGGGGCGGCATATAAATCCAATAAACCTAAACCTAAACCTTCTCTGTGGCTGTCCCGGCTCTATGCAACTAATCCCCCCCCCCCCGATATCTGTACTACTCCCACCCTACTGGTCTTCAGAAAGGCTGTGAAGACTTGGCTTTGCTGGCAGGCTTGGAGGCCATGAATGTTACATCTGTCACTCATTGAATATGAGTGGTATGTGTGTGTGTGATTGTACCGCCGCTTTGTGGGTTTTATATGGGATTTTATTGTTTCATATTAAGTTTATTTTTAGATTTATTAGATTTATAGGCCACCCTTCTCCTCATGACTCAGGGCAGGTAATATTTGATTTCTTTTCATTATTGTACTGTTTGTATATTGTTGTAAGCTGCCCTGAGTCCCATTGGGATGGGGCGGCATAGAAGTCAAAGAAAGAAAGAAAGAAAGAAAGAAAGAAAGAAAGAAAGAAAGAAAGAAAGAAAGAAAGAAAGAGGGAGGGAGGGAGGGAGGGAGGGAGGGAAGGAAGATGAATGAATGAATGGATGAATGAATGAAGAATGAATGAATGAATGAATGAATCAGATCCTGAGAGGGCAAAGGTAATACAGATCCTTTGAGTGTCATCCATTCCTTTTAAAAAAAACCCTAATTTGTTATTGTTTTTCGCTTCTTCTACATCCATACATATACAGTAATACCTCGTCTTACAAACTTAATTGGTTCCGGGAGGAGGTTCGTAAGGTGAAAAGTTCGTAAGACGAAACAATGTTTCCCATAGGAAACAATGTAAAATCAATTAATGCATGCAAGCAAAAAAAAAATCGCAAAAAAGGCGCTCCGCTGGGCTGCGCCGCCCAGCTGTCACCTTTTGAAACAGCCGAGCGCTTCTCAGCGTTCTCCCGAATGCCGAACCCGGAAGTTTGGCAAAAGTTCAGGTTCGGGTTTGGGTTCAGGAGGCCGCCTAGAAGCCCCACCGCCCAGCTGCCGCCTTTTGAAACAGCCGGGGCGCTTCTCAGCGTTCTCCCAAATGCCGAACCCGGAAGTTTGGCAAACGTTCGGGTTCGGATTCGGGAGGCCGCCGAGAAGCCCCGCCGCCCAGCTGTCACCTTGCCAGAAGAGCCGCGGAGCTGTCGGCTGGTTGGGAGGCTCAAACGAAGGTGGGGAATCCCAATAGGGAATTCCATGGGCGGAGCTTTGACGTCATGGAGACGTCCTTCCTGGAGTCCACGTTTTGGCCGGCCAGGAAGGACGTCTTCATGATGTTAAAGCTCCACCCATGGAATTCCCTATTGGGATTCCCCACCTCCATTTGAGCCTCCCGACTGGCCGACAGCTCCGTGGCTCTTCTGGCAAGGTGACAGCCGGGCGGCAGCGCTTCTTGGTGATCTTACGAACCCAAACGCCGAATCCGAATTTTTGCGTTCGGGTGGCGGGTTCGTAAGGCAAAAAAAGTTCGTAAGAAGAGACAAAAATTCTCCGAACCCCAGATTCATATCTCAAAAAGTTCGTATCACGAGGTAGTACTGTACCTTAATTCTTTAAAAATTATACATAATTATACATTTCTATGTGATATAACATAAACCCATGCAATAATTTGCACCTTTTATACTGTAATCACCTGCCTGTTTTTCCCTTTATGTCATATCACCCCCTCCCTCTGCCTACTTTCTCCTTCTCTCCTGCATTCCTACGTCCGTCCTCTCCCCTTCTTTCCTCCCTTCTCTACTTTCTTTTCTTCCTGTTAACCTTTTCCTGAGTGTATTTATTCACCATCCATCCCATAGTTAACGGATAGTAACTCATGTTCCTAATCTCGTTATTATCGGTGTTTCTCTTAAACTCGTTTTTCTCCCTATACTATATCTATGCTTATTTCTTAAATTTTCCTAGCTATATTAACTACTATCTCAATGCTGCCTTCTCAGCTTCCTAATTTTGTCACCTGGATCTACCACCTATTTTCCTCCAATCCTTAAAGTTAATTTTTTAAATTTCAAAATTCTTAAAGTTACAATTTTCATCCAATCCTCAAAGGAGTTTCCTGCTAACACAAGATCAGAGTCGTTTGAACCAAATGGAGCTTGGACAGACCTGTGCTATTGTGATGACAGTAGTGTACCAGGAGTGTCTTACTGAATTAGGCTTGGTACAATTTTGATCCAAGTTAAGGAAATTTGTCCCTGAGCCACAGATATAGAAAGAACATAGACATTCTTAAGAAAGTTTTAGATTGTGCCGAGCTCAACAAGATGACGAGACGCTTAAACAACCAAGAAGAATCAGAATTTTATGATATTTGGCAGAAGGTATATGCTTGGTGGGAAACAAGGAAAAAGGGATAAGTGTGTTGTTATATTATTTGAATATTAGTAAAATTGTACTAGATGGTAATTATTTACTAATACAGTGGTACCTCGTGATACGAACCCCTCGCCATACGAACAATTCGAGATACGAACCCGGGGTTCGGAAATTTTTTGCCTCTTCTTCCGAACTTTTTTCATCTTACGAACCCGCCGCCCGAATGCCGAACCCGGAAGTTCGGCAAAAGTTCGGGTTCGGGTGGCCGCTGAGAAGCCCCGCCGCCCGGCTGTCACCTTTTGAAACAGCCGGGGGCTTCTCGGCATCCTCCCAAACCCGAATGCCAAATACGAACTTTTGCCGAACTTCTGGGTTCGGCGTTTGGGAGGCCGCCAAGAAGCCCCGCCGCCCGGCTGTCGCCCTTTGAAACAGCTGGGGGGCTTCTCGGTGTTCTCCTGAACGCTGAACCCAGAAGTTCAGCAAAAGTTCGGGTTTGGCGTTCGGGTTCGGGAGGACGCCGAGAAGCCCCCCGGCTGTTTCAAAAGGTGACAGCTGGGCGGCGGGGCTTCTCGGCGGCCACCCGAACCTGAACTTTTGCCGAACTTCCGGGTTCGGCATTGGGAGAACACTGAGAAGCGCTCGGCTGTTTCAAAAGGTGACAGCCGGGCAGCGGTGGGTTTTTTTTCTTGCACGCATTGATTCGTTTTACATTGTTTCCTATGGGAAACAATATTTCGTCTTATGGACTTTTCACCTTACGAACCACCTTCCGGCACCAATTAAGTTCGTAAGATGAGGTATTACTGGATAAACATAATTTGTTTGTGATTTGGTTTGGTTTGGTTTGGTTTGGTTTGATTTGATTTGATTTGATTTGATTTGAATTGAATTGAATTGAATTGAATTGAATTGAATTGAATTGAATGCCGGCCCTCTCCGTAGACTCTTCTTTTTTCTCTTAAATTTTTTTTTGAATATATATCTTTATAAACTTTTATATAGGTTTAGATTTACTATGTTAAAACTGATATTTTCATTTTATATATCTTCATACATTTTATAGATGATGTTTTTCTTTTATTATTATGATGATGACTTCCACTTTGAGCGGAGCGACTGCAGCTCCACTAAATGTTGTCTGTTATGTCTGTTATGTTTGTTTTTGAAAATTAATAAAATATATATTTTTTTTTAAAAAAAAGAAAGAACATAGTGGGGTAGGCACTCAAGAGCTAGATGGTATCTCCATGTTGTGCAGAAATGTAATGGTACTTCTGCTTTTAGCTCACTTTGGTGATTTATTAGCATTAGAAGAGCTCAGAAATGAATGAGTTGGAAGAATAGGAATCAATGTATAGCTATTTTGTCCTTGGGGGAAAATCAAAGGTACTATCCGACTGATGTCTGCTCTGGCCTTATGGTGCAGAATTTAGGTCTTTGCATTATTTGAGGCAGCCTTTTGAATTTACAGATATTGAAATTATGTTCCTTACATTGCAGGCCAAGGACAGTGACGATGACGACGAGGTTGCTGTTGGCGTGGATCGGGATCGTTTTATGGATGAGTTTTTTGAGCAGGTGATAAATCCTTATTTCCTATTTATTATTTAGCGTCTGGCATGTGATACATGGGCTTGCAATATATACTGCTCAAAAAAAATAAAGGGAACACTCAAAGAACACACCCTAGATCTGAATGAACGAAATATTCTAATTGAATACTTTGTTAGTCCAGATATCTTCAAGTGGCCAAGGTTGGGAAACACTGCTCTACATATATAGAGTTTATTTTGCAAAAATCAACACAAAGCCTCAAACACACACACACACACACACAGTGAGATTTTGCTTCTGCGCAGGCAGCACGAAATGTGGCAGGCCTGAAGATCCAAGCCCCCCCCCCCCCCAAAAAAAAATGGTTAACAGGGCTGACAAATGTTTATTTATTTGTTATTTGGATTTATGTGTTGCCCTTCTCCAGGGGACTCAGGGCGGCTTACAGCATAAAAATCAACAATATAAAATCCTACACTAAAAGCTACGTTTAAGAATCCAATAATTAAAACCTTCTCTTAAACATTTAGACCATTCAACCTACATTTGTCTCATCAAAATCATAGTATTCGGCCAGAGCAGGTATCAATGCTCAACGGCCCCAGGCCTGCTGGCAAAAGGTGTATTTTTAAAGCTTTACAAAAGGCCAGGAGGGTGGGGGTGGTACGAATCTCTGGAGGGAGTTGGTTCCAAAGAACCGGAGCCACCACAGAAAAGGCCCTGCGCCTAGGCCCCACCAGGCAACATAGTTGGTTGATGGGACCAGGAGAAGGCTGACTGTATGGTCTGAATGGCCACTGGGATATCTGAGGCAGCAGACGGTCCCATAAGTAGTCTGGTCCTAAGCCTTGTAGGGCTTTATAGATAATCATCCACACTTTAAATTGTGTTCGGAAACCAGTTGGTAGCCAATGCAGCTCAGTTCGCTGATAGTATTGGTAAATGAGGATCTAGATTGTTGGGGGCAATATGCCAACTCTATAAACTGCTTACAGAGGGCTGTATACCACTATGAAGCAGTACATAAGTCTAACTGCTGTTGCTATTTGAATGATCAATATTTAATAGAGTGATACCTCTACTTAAGAACTTAATTCATTCCGTGACCAGGTTCTTAAGTAGAAAAGTTTGTAAGTAGAAGCAAAAGTAAAGTAAATGCTCTGTTCGCTCTGGATTGCCAAAGCCTCCTTAAATTAATTAATTAATTAATTAATTAATTAATTAATTAATTTTTATTTTTATTGATTGATTGATTGGATTTGTATGCCGCCCCTCTCCGGAGACTCTGAGCGGCTAACAGCAACAAGAAAACAGTGTACAATAGTAATGTAATACTAAACACGATTAAAAACCCATTAATATAAAAACCAGACATACATACATACATACCATGCATAGAATTGTAAAGGCCTAGGGGGAAAGAGGATCTCAATTCCCCCATGCCTGGCAGCAGAGGTGGGTTTTAAGTAGCTTACGAAAGGCAAAGAGGGTGGGGGCAATTCTAATCTCTGGGGGGGAGTTGGTTCCAGAGGGCCGTGGCCGCCACAGAGAAGGCTCTTCCCTTGGGTCCCACCAAGCGGCATTGTTTAGTTGACGGGACCCGGAGAAGATCCACTCTGTGGGACCTAACTGGATTCGTGCAGCAGAAAGCAGTCCCTGAGATAATCTGGTCCGGTGCCATGAAGGGCCACTGAATAAATGCCACCGAAAGGCTCCTCTGGCAGCCCAGAAAAGCCTGAGATGGCTGGGATTAAAGGGGGAATGGCAGGAAACTGGCCGGGTCTTCGTGCCGCTCTCAAATTTCCTGGGAAATTTTTCCGGGCTTGGGTTCTGAAGTAGAAAATGGTTCTTGAGAAGAGGCAAAAAAATCTTGAACACCCGATTCTTATCTAGAAAAGTTCTTAAGTAGAGACGTCCTTAGGTAGAGGTACCACTGTATATCAATCCCAAGTTGTGTAGCATTCATTATCCGGATCCAGAGTTGTAATCATGCAAGCCTGCCAGCCTTTTTGCTTCCCTTCTCAGGTGGAAGAAATCCGTGGCTTCATAGAGAAGATCTCAGAAAACGTGGAAGAAGTGAAGAGAAAGCACAGTGCCATCCTCGCTGCCCCAAACCCTGACGAGAGTGAGTAAAGTTGCCTTGTGTTTCTTTCACGACCGATCCAGAAAAGCAGTAGGATTTTGCTAAGGACAGAGGTTTGTATCGTGGTTGCAGTTAGACTAAACGGCTTCTCTGCGTTGCCTCGTTTGCGTAAACCAGATAGAAATTGGAAACTTAGTGCGAAAATGAAAGAGGAGCCTGGGATTCCATGGAAGTTCAACAACATGGGACACATCAGGCTGTTCAGCAGGAAGAGGGAGACTGTGATCCTGCTATATAGAGCGCTGGTGAGACCACATTTGGAATACAGTGATCCCCCGAGTTTCGCGATCTCGATCTTTGCGAAACGCTATATCGCGATTTTTCCACCCGATGACGTCACTCCCTTCCTTTCTCATCTTTCTTTCTCTCTCTCTTTCTCTATCTTGCTTCTTCCTCTCTCACACTCTCTTCCTCCCTCTCTCATCTCTTTCTTTCCTTCTCTCTCTTTCTCTATCTCTCCCCCTCTTGCTCTCGAGCGGCGGGCGGCACCCAGGGAAGGTTCCTTCGGCCGCCCACCAGCTGATCTGCTTGGCAGCGCAGTAGCAGCAAGGAGCCGAAGATGGGGTTTCCCCTTTGCGTGGGCAACGGGGAAACCCCATCTTCGGCTCCTCGCTGCTACTGCGCTGCCGAGCAGATCAGCTGGTGGGCGGCCGAAGGAACCTTCCCTGGGTCTTCAACTCCCAGACCGGCGGACAAGCGGAAAAGCGGCGGACAAGCAGGCAGGCAGGCGGCTCCTCAGCTGCTGGGTCTTCCCAGGTGCGGAAGTAAAAACACCATCTGCGAATGCGCGGCCATGGAAAAAGGGGCGCGCATGCGCAGATGGTGTTTTTACTTCCGCACCGCTACATCGCGAGAAATCGATTATCGCGAGGGGTCTTGGAACGGAACCCTCGCGATAATCGGGGGATCACTGTACTGTGTTCAGTTCTGCAGACCTCACCTACAAAAAGATATTGACAAAATTGAACGGGTCCAAAGACGGGCTACAAGAATGGTGGAAGGTCTTAAGCATAAAACGTGCACTTGGGGAAAAGGAATCCTCAATCTGAGTATTGTATTGGCAGTTCTGTGTTAGCAAAAACTTCAGAAGAGAAGGATTTAGGGATAGTGATTTCTGACAGTCTCAAAATGGGTGAGCAGTGTGGTTGGGCGGTAGGGAAAGCAAGTAGGATGCTTGGCTGCATAGCTAGAGGTATAAAAAGCAGGAAGAGGGAGATTGTGATCCCGCTATATAGAGCGCTGGTGAGACCACATTTGGAATACTGTGTTCAGTTCTGGAGACCTCACCTACAAAAAGATATTGACAAAATTGAATGGGTCCAAAGACGGGCTACAAGAATGGTGGAAGGTCTTAAGCATAAAACGTATCAGGAAAGACTTAATGAACTCAATCTGTATAGTCTGGAGGACAGAAGGAAAAGGGGGGACATGATCGAAACATTTAAATATGTCAAAGGGTTAAATAAGGTTCAGGAGGGAAGTGTTTTTAATAGGAAAGTGAACACAAGAACAAGGGGACACAATCTGAAGTTAGTTGGGGGAAAGATCAAAAGCAACATGAGAAAATATTGTTTTACCCGAAAGAGTAGTAGATGCTTGGAACAAACTTCCAGCAGACGTGGTAGATAAATCCACAGTAACTGAATTTAAACATGCCAATCCAAGTCTGTGGAAGGTTCAAAGTCTGAACCTTCATAAGATCTAGAGCAGCACTTTTCAACCTGTGGGTCGCGACCCCTTTAGGGCAGACTAGATGGATCATGAGGTCTTTTTCTGCTGTCAGTCTTCTATGTTTCTATGTTCAGCCATCTGGATTTCTCACCGGTGTTTGGGCTTGCCAAAGACTTTGTCTTGAAATGCTTCCAGATTTGGGGTCTCATTATGCAGCTTCCCTGCCTCGTTTGTGGAACCTGATGGGGAGATCCAGATTATGTTACCAGACACTTTAAACTTTTTTTTTTAATGCCTCTCCGTTAATTCTCTCTCCCTGTTTTGCACAACAAACAAATCTACCGTGGAGCGAAAGTTGACAAAGGCTGCAGGATGCCTTTCAGTTGGTAGCGTTAGGTGTTTGCCGCGCAGATGTAGCTTTTGCTCTTTAGATTTTAGCCGGCTGGAAATTCTGTTTTGTTGTTGTTGGGAGGGCTGTGCCCCCCCCCCCCATAACATGGTTCTCTGCTACTACGCAACCCCTATTGTGGCTGCCTTCATATTTTCTTTTTGCTGCTCTGTTCCAAACAATGGAACGTTCTCTCCCGTGGCAAGTGTGAGAGCGGCGTAAATATTAATTAACTCCCTTGCCTGATGCGTGTGAGCGCATTAGAACAAAGCGCTCTGTAATTAGCTGTGTCTTAATTTAGACAGCAGCACCCAGCACTCGTCTGTCCATCTCACAGCAGGAAGCCCTTGGCGTGACCAGCGGTGGGGGGCAGGCAGGGGCGGATTCCCGATTCCGACGCTATCGGTGCGCTGCACATTCAGCTTTGCTTCTGCTGCATGGGCATGTGTGCATCCCAGCGAGATTTTGCTTCTGCGCATGCGAGGGAACGCACACACGCATGCGATTTTGTGGGAGATTTTGACGATTTTTGGCATTTTTCGGCCGATTGGGTCCCACAGAATCAGCCTTCTCCGAGTCCGATCGACTAAACAATGTCATCTGGCGGGACACAGGAGAATAGCCTTCTCTGTGGCGGCCCCAGCCCTCTGGAATCAACTCCCTCTGGAGATTAGAACTGCCCCCCCTCCTCACCTTCTGTAAGTCTCTGAAAATCCACCTATGTCACCAGGCATAGGGTAACTGAGGTATTCCCTTGCTACTAAGATTTATGTATGGTATGATTGGGTTGTATGGTTATTTTGAATGATAAGGATATTTAGGCTGAGTTTTTTAATTATTGGATTTGTTATATATTGTTCACTGTTGTTGTGAGCCGCCCCGAGTCTTCGGAGAGGGGCGGCATACAAATCTAATAAATTATTATTAATTTATTATAATTTATTTATATAAATTATACATTATACTACATAAATTATAAGTTATGTGCATACACGGAAGCAAAAAATCCTACTCACACAAGTGCCCTCGCGTGAAGCTTAGCTTCCTGGAGCCGGGGTGGCGCAGCAGGTAGAGTGCTGTACTGCAGGCCACTGAAGCTGACTGTGGACCTGAAGGTCAGCAGTTCAAATCTCATGACCGGCTCAAGGTTAACTCAGCCTTCCATCCTTCCAAGGTGGGTAAAATGAGGACCCGGCTTGTGGGGGCAATAGGCTGGCTCTGTTAAAAAGTGCTATTGCTAACATGTTGTAAGCCACCCTGAGTCTAAGGAGAAGGGCGGCATAAAAATTGAATGAATGAATGAATGAATGAATGAATGAATGAATAATGTGCAGAAGCTGAATTGCGCACAGGGGTGTGGAGGAATGCACCAGGAACACGGCGATGTGTGCGCATCTGTTTTTCAAACTGGGGCTGCGCATCAGACCGTCCATGCAGCAGCCCATTATTGGGGATCATGCGCACATGGCTTTCGGCACAGACAACCAAAAGATAAGCCATCACTGGTACAGTGTCAAGCCCGAATTTGATTGAGGTGCAGGATTATTTGCATCCTGCGGCATTCATGTCAGAGCAGTGGGGCACAACCCACCCATGCTTCCCCATGACTTTTCCCCCTGTGCTTCCCTATTTTTTATTCTTAAACATAAACATATATCCATCCTAAGATAAAATACAGGAAATGGTATAAGGGCAGAGTAGATGGACCATGATGTCTTTTTCTGCCGTCAGTCTTCTATGTTTCTAAAAGGATCATAACTCACTTTTCCCCCTTCTGTTGTCACTTCAAACCCTCACTAAAACAAACTGCTGTCAGTTTATTTATTTATTACCCGCAATTAAATAAATAACTTTTCTTTTGCTGCCAAGAAAACCACACGGATATGTCCAGAAGGGATTCCCAGCTGAACTCATTTCCAATCCCACTTTTCTAATTTATTGATCGTTTATCGAACCCAAAATAATCTAACCTGGGCGAGAAGATGGAAAGAAAATATGAGTACGTCATATGACATATCCTTGACCCTATTCTCTCTGCCCCCACACATTTATTTATTTATTCTATTTATTTTTTATTTTTTTTAATGCCGCCCTTCTCCTTAGACTCAGGGCGGTTTACAACATGTTAGCAATAGCACTTTTTAACAGAGCCAGCCTATTGCCCCCACAATCCGGGTCCTCATTTTACCCACCTCGGAAGGATGGAAGGATGGTTCAACCTTAAGCCGTGTGATGAGATTTGAATGTGTGATGAGATTTGATACGGTTCCACATAAAGAGCTGATAGATAAATTAGTGAAGATTGGACATAATCCCTGGATAGTTCAGTGGATTTGCAGCTGGCTGAAGCGTAGAGTTATTGTTAACAGCGAGTATTCTGAGCAGAGTCAGGTTACAAGCGGTGTGCCACAAGGGTCTGTTCTGGGTCCTATTCTTTTTAATATGTTTGTGAGTGACATAGGGGAAGGTTTGGTAGGGAAGGTTTGCGTATTTGCCGATGACTCTGAAGTGTGCAATAGGGTTGATATTCCTGGAGGCGTCTGTAATATGGTAAATGATTTAGCTTTACTAGATAAATGGTCAAAGCAATGGAAACTGCAGTTTAATGTTTCCAAATGTAAAATAATGCACTTGGGGAAAAGGAATCCTCAATCTGAGTATTGTATTGGCAGTTCTGTGTTAGCAAAAACTTCAGAAGAAAAGGATTTAGGGGTAGTGATTTCTGACAGTCTCAAAATGGGTGAGAGTGTGGTCGGGCGGTAGGAAAAGCAAGTAAGATGCTTGGCTGCATAGCTAGAGGTATAAAAAGCAGGAAGAGGGAGATTGTGATCCCGCTATATAGAGCGCTGGTGAGACCACATTTGGAATACTGTGTTCAGTTCTGGAGACCTCACCTACAAAAAGATATTGACAAAATTGAACGGGTCCAAAGACAGGCTACAAGAATGGTGGAAGGTCTTAAGCATAGAACGTATCAGGAAAGACTTAATGAACTCAATCTGTATAGTCTGGAGGACAGAAGGGAAAGGGGGGACATGATCGAAATATTATTATTATTATTATTATTATTATTATTATTATTATTATTATTATTATTATTCAATGCTTGTGGAGGGTGAAAACAGTTTTCTCCGTCCCCCAGAGGTCCTCTGGAGGCTGGAAGCGGCCTGTTTCTCAACTTCTGTGCAAGCCAAAAATCAGCTGGGCAGCACACACATGCACGTTGGAGCTGAGCTAGGGCAACGGCTCACGTGTCAGCAGATATGGCTCTGTGTGCCGCCTGTGGCACCCGTGCCATAGGTTTGCCATCACTGCTTTATAAGATTATAGTGGCCCAGTGCTTAGTGCCAGAAGTGCGATCCTGACCAGCTCAAATTTGATTTATCCTTCCATCCTTTGTGGACATGTCCATGATTACCTTTACACCAATATAGATGTTTGCCACTGCTTTCTTTCACAAATTTTTATTTATTTATTTAATTCATTTATTTATTTTGTCCAATACACAATGAGGGTTTTAGTGGGTATATATCTATATACATAGTAAAATACATGATGAAAGTTATAGAGGAGATACTCATAGTAAAATATATCTAAGAAATAATAGAAAAGAAGGTATAGTAATAGAACATATCAATGAAAGAGTAGAAGAAGAGATATAGACATCTTCTATCCATGTTAGAAACAGGTCCAATCCAGTTTAAAGTTGTCGAGGTCACTTAGTTGATTTGCAGCTTTTTGCAAATTTCTGCTAAATAAATAAAGGCACAAATGCTAAAAACAATAGTTTGTCTTCCTTAGCAGTGGCTGCATCGATAATAATGCTCAATAGGATTTCCTAGCAAATGTTGCACGCTTTGCTGATTTTTTAAGCCATGCTGAAAATAAAAAAACACAAGAGCAAACTGGAAAGTGCTTTTCTGGCTAGTAGCTGGTTGAGCAGACCAGCATATCTTTCTTCCCTGTCTTTAAAGGTGATATTCATATAATAATTAATAATTAATAATAATTTATTAGATTTGTATGCCGCCCCTCTCTGAAGACTCGGGGTGGCTCACAACAGTAATAAAAACAGTATAACAATGAAACAAATCTAATAATGAAAATTATATAAAAAACCCCAACTGTTAAATACCATACAACACATACATACCAAACATAAAATATAAGAAAGCCTGGGGGAGATGTCTTAGTTCCCCCATGCCAGGTGATACAGGCGGGTCTTGAGTAACTTGCGAAAGACAAGGAAGGTGGGGGCTGTTCTAATCTCCGGGGGGGAGTTGATTCCAGAGGGCTGGGGCCGCCACAGAGAAGGCTCTTCCCCTGGGGCCCACCAAATGACATTGTTTGGTCGACGGGACCCGGAAAAGGCCAACTCTATGGGACCTTATTGGCTGCTGGGATTTGTGCAGTAGAAGGCAGTTCCGGAGGTATTGGTATACAGTCTGTCATAGCTCACCAAGTTGTTCATTCAATTCCTTGGTTTTTTTTGCTTCCTCTGACAACTCTTTTCTTGTGTCTGCTGTCGGCATTCTCTAATTAGGGCTGTGTGGGATGGGCTCTCGGGATTCAGCGGGAAAGCGCTTGAACTTCCAGAAAAAATAGCTGGATTTCTTCCAAGCGCAGCCCTCCTTTCCTCCCACCTTAGTTGCCTACGTTCCTGTTGCGTTTCCCAGACAGATGCCATCCGTCTCTCAGCGGCTGCCCACTTGGTAGCTGGCTGCTTTGCCTCCCCTTCTGTCTTTTCAGGTTCCCCGGAGTTTCAGTCAATCCTGTTGGTGCCCTGTGCCCTCAGCATAAACCCAGTTTTCAGCTGCTCAGTTGTTTAAATTAGATTTGTCTGGTTCTCCCCATTTTACTGTATTTATAGAAACATAGAAGACTTTTTTATTGTCGTTCCTTCTCTAGTAGCTTAGTATGATCCTTAATTACTTTTAAAATAGGAAATAATTAAATACAGTGATACCTCGTCTTACAAACTTAATTGGTTCCGGGACGAGGTTTGTAAGGTGAAAAGTTTTTAAGACGAAACAATGTTTCCCATAGGAATCAATGGAAAAGCGATTAATGCGTGCAAGCCCAAAACTCACCGCTTTTGCCATGACAGTTGTCAACCTTGATAGCTTCAAGGCAGGATTAGACAGATTCATGGATGCCAAGTGTATCATAGAAACATAGAAGACTGATGATAGAAAAAGACCCCATGGTCCATCTAGTCTGCCCTTATACTATTTCCTGTATTTTAATCTTACAATGGATATATGTTTATCCCAGGCATGTTTAAATTCAGTTACTGTGGATTTACCAACCACGTCTGCTGGAAGTTTGTTCCAGGGATCTACTACTCTTTCAGTAAAATAATATTTTCTCACGTTGCTTCTGAGCTTTCCCCCAACTAACTTCAGATTGTGTCCCCTTGTTCTTGTGTTCACTTTCCTATTAAAAACACTTCCCTCCTGAACCTTATTTAACCCTTTAACATATTTAAATGTTTCCATCATGTCCCCCCTTTTCATTCTGTCCTCCAGACTATGCAGATTGAGTTCATTAAGTCTTTCCTGATATGTTTTATGCTTAAGACCTTCCACCATTCTTGTAGCCCGTCTTTGGACCCGTTCCATTTTGTCAATATCTTTTTGTAGGTGAGGTCTCCAGAACGGAACACAGTATTCCAAATGGGGTCTCACCAGCGCTCTATATAGCGGGATCATAATCTATTCATAATCTACTCTTCAGTATTCATGAGCCTGAAGTTCCGGGAAGCGTGTTCATCTCATTGCTACAGCAACATGCTGACAAACAATCAAAACACAGTTTGTTTATGCATCTGTGGCAATAATAGGTTTGTTTGTTTGCTTGTTTGTTTATTTATTTATTCATTTATTTATTCATTAAGATTTAAGATTTATTAGATTTGTATGCTGTCCCTCTCCGAAGACTCGGGGCGGCTCACAACAACAATACAATACATAGAATACAAATCCAATAGAGTTAAAAAACGAGATTACAAACGCATAGATATTAAAAGCAATCATTACTGCACAATCACACCATTCTCATCTATTACAGTCAGGAAAAAAGGTGGTGGTGGGTGAAGAGATAGTTATTCCCCCCCATGCCTGGCGACATAGATAGGTCTTTGACATCTTGCGGAAGGTGGGAAGGGTGGGGGCAGTTCTGATCTCTAGGGGCAGTTGATTCCAGAGGGCTGGGGCTGCCACAGAGAAGGCTCTTCCCCTGGGTCCCGGCAAACGGCATTGTTTATTTATTTATTTATTGGATTTGTATGCCGCCCCTCTCCGTAGACTCGGGGCGGCTTTAGTCGATGGGACCTGGAGAAGGTGAACTCTGTGGGACCTGATTGTCCGCTGAGATTCGTGTGGCAGAAGGCTGTCCTGGAGGTATTCTGGTCCGATGCCACGTAGGGCTTTATAGGTCATTACCAACACTTTGAATTGTGACCAGAAACTGATCAGCAACCAGTGTAGGCCGGCAACCAGTTCATTCATTCATTCATTCATTCATTCATTCATTCATTCATTCATTCATTCAATTTTATGCCGCCCTTCTCCTTAGACCCAGGGTGGCTTAAAACATGTTAGCAATAGCGCTTTTTAAAAACAGAGCCAGCGTATTGCCCCAACAATCTGGGTTCTCATTTTACCCACCTCGGAAGGATGGAAGTTTGAGTCAACCTTGAGCCGGTGATGAGATTTGAACCGCTGAACTGCAGATCTACAGTCAGATTCAGTGGCCTGCAGTACAACAGTCTACCTGCTGCGCCATCCCAGCTCTTTTTGTTTATATTGTTCTCATCAAAAAGGAATATGATCTATAAAGCCCTATATGGCATCGGATCGGATTACTTGCGGGACCGCCTCCTGTCGCATGAGACCCAGCGACCGGTCAAGTCCCACAGAGTCCACCTTCTCTAGGTTCCATCAACTAGACAATGTTGCTTGATGGGGCCTAGGGAAAGAGCCTTCTCTGTGGGGGGGCCGGCCCTCTGGAATCAGCTCCCCCCAGAGATTTGTACTGCCCCCACCCTCCTTGCCTTCCGTAAGAACTTGAAAACCCATCTATGCCACCAGGCTTGGGGTGACTAGACCCTAGCTTCTGGCCGACAAATGCGATGTATGCTTGTTGTTGAATGTGAATGAATGATTTTTAATGTCCCATGATTTTTGGAGTAGTTAATTATATTAATTGGATTTTAGACTTTGATATTGTATAATGTTTTCTTTTTATTATGTTGTGAGCTACCCTGAGTCCTTGGAGAGGGGTGGCATATAAATCCAATAAACAGATAGATAGAATGATTGTGAATGATTGAACTGAATGAATGGGAATGACTGCATAAGGGGGCTTTTTATTGTTTTATTAATAATTATTTTTTAAACAATAATTAGATTTCTTCATACATATTGTTTTCATTATGTTGTACGCCGGCCTGAGTCGCTTCGAGAAGGGCAGCATAGAAGTCAAATAAATGAAGAAAGAAAGAAAGAAAGAAAGATGGAAGGAGGAAGGAAAGAAGGAAAGAAAGAAAGAGAAAGAAAGAAAGAAAGAAAGAAAGAAAGAAGTCACTTCGAGTCGCTTCGAGAAGGGCAGCATAGAAGTCAAATAAATGAAGAAAGGAAGGAAGGAAAGAAAGATGGAAGAAGGAAGGAAGGAAGGAAGGAAGAAGTCACTTCGAGTCGCTTCGAGAAGGGCAGCATAGAAGTCAATTAAATGAAGAAAGGAAGGAAAGAAAGAAAGATGGAAGGAAGAAAGAAAGATGGAAGATGGAAGGAAGGAAGGAAGGAAGGAAGGAAGGAAGGAAGAAGTCACTTCGAGTCGCTTCGAGAAGGGCAGCATAGAAGTCAAATAAATGAAGAAAGGAAGGAAGGAAAGAAAGAAAGATGGAAAGAAGGAAGGAAGGAAGGAAATACTTTTAAAACCTAACCTTATAGAATTTTACTAATAATGGCTAGAAAGGACCACATCTCCTTTCCCTGTCTTCCATCCTCCAAAGATTTCTCTCTATGCGCTTGTTTCATATTCCATCCGTATTTGCACAGCTGGAGTTGGATCAGTGCTTGGAACAGGCAGGCAGCCTCCAGCTTCCATGTTGCTATGCCATCCACTTCCTCAAATAATATCCGGCTTCTTTGTGGCTCCAAGATGTCGCTAATGAGCTTTGGGTCACATATAAAGGATGGAAACATTGATTTCCCAGACTGAGTCGGTGTGGCTTATTAGCCATTGTAAACACCTACACTGTGCAAGACAGAAATTGCTCCCTGGGGATGTGTTTGCCTTTGAAGATCCAGAAGATTTTTATTAGATGAGAAACAAGTTGCTTCAAAAGCGGAATCGCAGAAGATACGGAGGGGAGAGGGAAAGGGGATTGTTGAAGAAAGCCTAGAGCTTTCATTTCGCAAATAGCAGAGGATCTGCTTGTGCAGAGGTAAAATATTGCATTTCTTATGCAGCTTCCTCTTTACTCCTCCCAAAATATAGACATTTCCTAATATATCGAACTGATTATTTGACTGGAAAGCAAGAGATAAATCGTAACAAAGAAGGATGTGCTACATTTTAAAAGGAAACATAGAAACATAGAAGACTGACGGCAGAAAAAGACCTCATGGTCCATCTAGTCTGCCCTTATACTATTTTCTGTATTTTATCTTACAATGGATATATGTTTATCCCAGGCATGTTTAAATTCAGTTACTGTGGATTTACCAACCACGTCTGCGGGAAGTTTGTTCCAAGGATCTACTACTCTTTCAGTAAAATAATATTTTCTCATGTTGCTTTTGATCTTTCCCCCAACTAACTTCAGATTGTGTCCCCTTGTTCTTGTGTTCACTTTCCTATTAAAAACACTTCCCTCCTGGACCTTATTTAACCCTTTAACATATTTAAATGTTTCCATCATGTCCCCCCTTTTCCTTCTGTCCTCCAGACTATACAGATTGAGTTCATGAAGTCTTTCCTGATACGTTTTATGCTTAAGACCTTCCACCATTCTTGTAGCCCGTCTTTGGACCCGTTCAATTTTGTCAATATCTTTTTGTAGGTGAGGTCTCTTTTTGTAGGTGAAATGTAACAAAGGCAATACAAGAAGGAAAAATCCATACAAGATCCTTATTAATTGTCGCCTTTTGTTCTCCGATTTTTTTTTACACACAGAATTTAGATGGCATCAGCTTTCTATATTCCAGTATTTTTCTGGACTGTCCCCGCATTTATTTATATGTCTGATCTGTATTGCATAAATTAAGCCTAAAACTTACCAGGAAAGACTTAATGAACTCAAAGGGCAAGACCTGGCGTGCCCTCCAATATGGCTCCGCATGCACAGGTTCACCATCACAGCCCTCGTATGACAGATTAACAAAGATGCACGGTTTGTTTGTATTTATTCATTTGTCCATCACACAATACATATGAAAGAGAATAGACACGAAGTAATATATATAAAGATAATATGTAAAAATAGAGGAGAAGATATATGAAAGGAAGAAAATCTATATGATATATGAGATAAAGGAAAGACAATTGGACAGGGGACGAAAGGCATACTAGTGCACTTATGTGCGCCCCTTACTGACCTCTTAGGAACCTGGAGAGGTCAATCGTGGATAGTCTAAGGGAGAAGTGTTGGGGGTTAGGGGTTGACACTACTGAGTCCGGTAATGAGTTCCACGCTTCGACAACTTGATTGTTAAAGTCATATTTTTTACAGTCAAGTTTGGAGCGGTTAATATTAAGTTTGAATCTGTTGCGTGCTCTTGTGTTGTTGCGGTTGAAGCTGAAGTAGTCATTGGCCGGTAGGACGTTGCAGCATATGATCTTGTGGGCAATACTTAAATCGTGTTTTATGCGTCGTAGTTCTAAGCTTTCTAGACCCAGGATTGTTAGTCTATTTTCGTAGGGTGTTCTGTTTCGGGTGGAGGTATCATATTCCTAGTTTGATTCTGTGCTCTTCCCAGACTTGACACCAACCCGGTATTGTGGGTATTGCGTTGACGTACGAACTTATGAATCCATGTTCTCTGTATTGAAACAATCAGTTCAGAATCATTCTAAATTGTTTACAATTTTTCTTTATTATTGTATTGTTTTTTATTGTTGTAAGCCGCCCTGAGTCCTACAAGATTGGGCGGCATAGAAGTTGAATAAATTAAATAAATTAAATTAAATTAATGACAGCATGAGGATGCATTGGTTGCCGATCGGTTTCCGGTCACAATTCAAAGTGTTGGTTATGACCTATAAAGCCCTTCATGGCATCGGACCAGAATATCTCCGGGACCGTCTTCTGCCGCACGAATCCCAGCAACGGCTTAGGTCCCCACAGAGTTGGCCTTCTCCGGGTCCCGTCGACTAAACAATGCCGTTTGGCGGGACCCAGGGGAAGAGCCTTCTCTGTGGCGGCCCCGACCCTCTGGAACCAACTCCCCCCGGATATCAGGGTTGCCCCCACCCTCCTTGCCTTTCGTAAGCTCCTTAAAACCCACCTCTGTCGTCAGGCATGGGGGAAGTGAGATATTCCCTTCCCCCTAGGCTTATAAAATTTATGCATGGTATGTCTGTTTGTATGATTGGTCTCTTAAATTGGGGTTTTTAAAATTAGTTTTTATATTAGATTTGTTACATTTGTCTTTTTTACTGCTGTTAGCCGCCCCAAGACTGCGGAGAGGGGTGGCATACAAATCTAATAAATAAATAAATAAATAAATAAATAAATAAACTGAGAAAGAAGGCTTTTAATTTTCTTTTTGCTCATCCCTCTATGTTCCTCCTAGTTTTGCATGGCCTCATTTGATGGAGAAGCATCACATTGAACAGCTGTTTTGCCTCATTTTTTTCATTCTGCCATAATAATTATATCACTTCATAATAAATAACCTTGTGAATTGCTCATTTTATTTTTAGTTATCATCGTGGGAAAAAATAGATACAGTTAGCTATTTTTTCTCTTTAGGCAGGAGAAGGCCCTTTCGGTACCCAGCATTCCATTGTTAAATAATTTCAGCATCCTATTAATATTTGCTACTTATTAATAAAACATTTGGTGTACTGTAAACCACATGGAAGAGAGTAACGGCATTTTGATGTCCATTAAATGGGCAGGCGTGATTTGGGAAGAGAGAGATATTTGGATGTGAGAGCTTCTTTTCTATTTTTGCCATTTTAAGTAGTCCAAGTGGATTTTAATGAATATTTGAGTTTTGTTTTTTTGTTGGCAATTAGTGAACTGTTCTATCAGTGTACAGTAATTTGCTGCTGAATTTCAACATCATAGCCCATAGGAGGAAGAGCTTCAGGAAACTCAAAAATTAAGGATCAGGTACAGAATAACTTCCTGGACAGTAGACATAGATACCAATAAAAGAGAATATTTATAGTTCAAGATTGAACTGTGGGATCTTTGATGCTCTCTGAGCTTTGATGGTTTTTTGCAGACAAAATTGGCTCAATTGCAAAAAAAAAGAAAAAAGGAAACACCCAGTCAACCAAGCTCAGAGACCCACAAGAACCCCCCAATGGAAATATATATATATATGTTATGGTTAGCTCTGGCCCAGCTCCTGCCCCAAGGAATGTGCAGGTGGATGTGGGGGAGCCTGTTTTGCTCCCGATGGAATCTGCCGACGAAGCCTCCTCTGACCAAGGAAGTGTGAGTGACAGGGAAGAGGGGAGTTTGGCAGACAGCCCAGGAGGAGATCAATCATCTGTATCATCCCTGGATTCTGAACAAGAATTAATGACACATCCACGCATGCGTAGAGTGATGCATAGGAGACAACAACTGAAGGATTATTACAAGAGAAAATGAGGCCGCCTGTGGTTGGGTGGGGCTGCTGTAATTAGTGCTACAGATAAAAGTGCAGCTTGGTGTTTTAGCCTCATGGCAGTTTATCTGATTCATTGTTTCGTCAAGATCGTGGTTTTTGTGTTGTTCAAGATTGTGTGGGGACTCTCTGGACTTTAGAATTGGACTCAATTTCCCAGTTATTGGGTGAGCAATTGGATTGCATTTAACCTGTGCCTTGTGTGTACCAGAAAATCCCTTTGACATTTAAAAAGGGAGCTGTTTCTGTTTTTCTGTTTATAAAAACGTTTGGGTTTTCCTTTTATCGTGTGGTGTGTAATTACGGGCGGTGGAAACACACCGGCAGAACATATATATATATATATATATATATAAATATTGCAGTTTATTAGAAACTCACACATTGTCTTAAATCAGTAGTCAGGAAGCACTTTTTCCAACTAAAACTATCTATTAAAATGTATAACCTTTTGCAACTCATGAAAGCTTATGCCTTTTTAGTCAAATTTGTTAACTGGAAAATATGCTATCGGTGTCCTGATTTTTGCCCCATAGACTAATAATACAGTTTTTTCTACAAGGGTCATAATTTACCAACTTCTCTGTTATTGCAAGTAAAGTTATTGAATAAGCTTAGCAAATACATTTCCTCTTTAGAAAGCTGCAAGGCGGCAGGTTCTGGACAAGCTACAAAATAGATAAAAGAAGTTTAAAAGCACTTTAAAAGCACCATTTGGCTGGGATGCTATAGGGTTCCTGCTTAGGCAGGGGGTTGGACTTGATGACCCGCGTGGTCCCTTCCAACTCTAACAATCAATCAATCAATCAATCAATCAATCAATCAACAAACAAACAAACTTCAGAATTGTGGGCTTAAGCCTATCTCAGATGTTTCTCTTGAGTTCTTCATGTGCTGATGATGGTGCATCTATGCCATGGATTAGGAAAGCATTTAAAGCCCTTCATGGCATTGGACCAGAATATCTCCGAGACCGCCTCCTGCCGCACGAATCCCAGCGACCGATCAGGTCCCACAGAGTGGGCCTTCTCCGGGTCCCGTCAACTAAACAATGTCGGTTGGCGGGCCCCAGGGGAAGAGCCTTCTCTGTGGTGGCACCGGCCCTCTGGAACCAACTCCCCCCGGAGATTAGAACTGCCCCTACTCTTCCTGCCTTCCGTAAACTCCTTAAAACCCACCTTTGCCGTCAGGCATGGGGGAACTGAAACATCTTCCCCTGGGCATGTTTAATTTATATATGGTATGCTTGTGTGTATGTCTGTTAGTATATGGGGTCTTTTAAATCTTTTAATTTTAAATTTGTTAGATTATTTATGATTTGTTTCCACGTGTTGTGAGCCGCCCCGAGTCTTCGGAGAGGGGCAGCATACAAATCTAAGTAATAAAATAAATAAATAAAAATAAACTAAAAATTAGGTGGGAATTCGTCCGTCCCACTTAATCCAGAAGATGGAACGCTTATCTGTCATGATCAATGATGCAGTAGATGATTTGAGCTTGTCTGGAGAAGAGATGAAGTATGGCGGTGTGATTCTGAGAGACGCCAGGCTGAGATTTGTTCTCCTTGCATCCTTGGGGCCAATCTCTGCTGCTCTTGCCAGTGTTGCTTGGTTACACTGGCAGCATTTAGAGCTCCAGGTGACAACAACTATCTCATGGGGGGGTTAAGAGGGAAACACAGTTGTTGCACCTGCCACTTTCTGTGCCAAGCTACATCCGTTTGTTGCTTTGTTTATTATTATTATTATTATTATTATTATTATTATTATTATTAATTAGATTTGTATGCCGCCCCTCTCTGAGGACTCGGAGCGGCTCACAACAACAATACATAATGTACAAATCTAATTTTAAAATAACAATTTAAAACCCTTATTATAAAAAAAACACAACCTAACAAACCATACATAAAAAACCATAGTAGCTAAGGGGCATATCGGTTTCCCCATGCCTGGCGACATAAGTGGGTTTTCAGGACTTTGCGAAAGGCAAGGAGGGTGGGGGCAGCCCTAATCTCTGGGAGGAGTTGATTCCAGAGGGCTGGAGCCACCACAGAGAAGGCTCTTCCCCTGGGTCCCGCCAGACAGCATTGTTTAGTCATCGGGACCTGGAGAAGGCCAACTCTGTGGGACCTAATCGATCGCTGGGATTCGTGTGGCAGAAGGCGGTCCCGGAGATAATCTGGTCTGATGCCATGAAGGGCTTAATGGATTTCTATGCCACCCCTCTCTGAAGATTCAGGGTGGTTTACACCATATAATAAAAAATAATAAAATACAGTGGAAAATCCAATTAATTAACTAAATAACTAACCTAAAATCCCTAATATTTTAAAAATCAATCGTACACATTCAGACTTCAGCCATACATAACATTCATTGGCCAGGGGACCTAAGATTTAATCGCCCCAAGTCTGGTGAGATAAATGAGTCTTAAAACTATTACTGAAGGCGAGGAGGGTGGGGGCAGTGCAAATCTCTTCGGGGAGCTGGTTCCAGAGTGCCGCGGCCCCCACAGAAAAGGCTCTTCCCCTAGGTCCCGCCAAGCAACATTGTCTGGTTGACGGGACCTGGAGAAGGCCAACTCTGTGGGACCTAACCGGTCGCTGAGATTCATATGGCAGAAGGCGGTTCCGCAAGTAATCTGGCCCGATTAGTTGTGATCAACATGAAGATAGGGAGACTCAACCGGAAGATTGCAGAGAAGGAGCACCAAAATTACTGTCTCTCTTCTGCAAGGAGCCCTTAGAAGGCCATACGACAGTGATGGCGAACCTAGGGGATGGATGCCACAGGTGGCACACGGAGCCATATCCAAGGCACATGAGGCATTGCTGTATGTCAGTCCGCTACCCATCTACTTACAGGACCGCCTTCTGCCACATGAATCCCAGCGATCGGTTAGGTCCCACAGGGGAAGAGCCTTCTCTGTGGCGGCCCCGGCCCTCTAGAATCAGCTCCCTCCAGAGATTCACACTGCCTCTACCCTCCTCGCCTTTCGCAAGTGTCTTAAAACTCACTTATGTCACCAGGCTTGGGGCAATTAGATCAAGCCTCCCCCCCCACCCCCCGTTTACTTAATGTGATGTGTGGTTGTGAATGAATTGGCTGACTGATTTTAATATATTGGGATTTTAGTTGTAATTTTTAATTCATTAGATTTGTTGTTGCATTGTTTATATTGTATCTTGTGAGCCGCCCCGAGTCTCCAGAGAAGGGTGGCATGCAAATTGAAAAAATAATAATAATATTTATTATTTATTTATTTAATTAGATGATGCTGATGATGATGATGATGATAATGATAATAATAATAATAATAATAATAATAATAATAATAATAATAGACACACTAGAGGGACTGGTCTCTGGGTATCACACGACTTTCGTTGCCAATGACAATTCGTTGTTTTGACAATGACAATAAAATTATTATTATTATTGTTGTTGTTGTTGTTGTTATTATTATTATTATTATTATTATTATTATTATTATTATTATTATAGCTAATTTTCAGTCACCTTTTTGGCTATTTTTGTTCCCCCCAGGCTTCAGGAAAGTCCCCTGAACCCTGAGGACAGTGAAAAATGGTCCAGTGGGCCATTACCAATTGTCCAGAGGCCTCAATGAGGCCTATGCACATGCGCAGAATGGCAGTGCAAGGGGGTTGTGCACATGCACAGGGACAGTGCAGAGGTTTTGTATGATGAGTGTGGGCATGCAGGTGCAGGCTATCACACTCGCACACACCCTTTTGGCACCTGAGCCAAAAAAGGTTCACCATCACTGCCACAGGACTTAGGAAAGAAATGATCTAGGTTGCTTTTGCAAATGTGCTAAATGCTAAGACTCTGCAACCAATGTATTTGGTAACCTTGTGTTCTGCCGGGCTCTCTGGTATGAGCCTCCCGAAAATTCAAGGGTACGAATTTCAGACACACACACGTTTGAAAATTCAAAACAATGTTCTTTATCACAAAATTCAAAATAAACTAAGCACTCTTTTTGTATTGCAAAGAGCACTCGTCCCAAAACAACCTGGTAGTCTGTACAATTCCTTTAATCAGTCCTTAAGTACTTAGCTTGCAGCTGTGAAGAAACGTCACAGCCCTTCTTCTTGCACGAAGTGAAACACACACACACTTGCTCTGCTTTGGTTTCAAAGTCATGAAAAATCAACAAACAAAGTCCAGAAACAGCAAGGCAGTCCTGAAGAACAACGATCAGATAATCTTCCACACCGGCCAAACCCACACGCTGCTATTTGTATCAGCAGCTCTAATTACTAGAGCCCCACCCAAACACAGGTGGCCGCTCTTATCTCCTGTAATATGCCCTCAATTGGTCTCTTCTACGCATAACTGTGCGCCTGCGTGGGTCCAAGACTTCCGCCATCCGAATCGACCGAAGATAATGGAGATTGGCTTCCTGGGCTGTGTGCCAAGCCCCCCTCTTCCCAAGTCACCCCCACCTTTTTCTTCGTCCGAGGAAACTGAACTACCTGACTCTGTCGGCAATAAAACAGGCCTATGACATGTTGAAGTTTCCCCTGCATCCACCTCCACATTCCCTGGGGCAGGAGCTGGGCCAGAGCCACCACAACACCTTGCAACCAATGTATTTGGTAAACATGCTAAACGTCAAACCTTTGCAACCATTGTATTTGGTAACATTATAAAACCAGAAGAAAAAAGTGTATCATGTTGTAAATATGGTAGTTGGTTAATACAGCAATGGCTGGATTCCCACAGGACGCTGATTCATAAACTGTCACACTGATGGTTTGGTTTAACATGTTATGTGAGCCATCTTGAAAGAGAAAAGATGAATGACAGTGGGAGGTTTATATAAACCTATAAAGATTTATGTGATGAATCTCATGCAGAAAAATGACATACACACACCTTTAGTTGGAGATGTTAGGATGGATAAAAATGTATAATTTATAGAATTTCTACTGCAAGATGTGATGGCCACTGACACTAGATGACAGGTGTGTTACATTGATGTGGCTAAACACTTATGAATCTCCAGGAGCTGTGGATTAAGGTCATGGTGACATTTGAAGGGGGTTGGTTGGGAACATTTTGGTCATTTGGGGAATTGAAGAATTTAGGTAACTTACAAGGGGGAAGTACTGTATTTTTTGGAATATAAAACACACTGGGGTATAAGATGCATTTTAGTTTTGGGGGAGGAAAACAAGGGGGGGGATCTGCCTCTGCCTCCCAGCAATTTGCTTCCCAGCAAACAGCAAAGAGTACAAATGATATACAGTGTTTGCTGTGTATTTCTGTGCGTGTGTATCTGACCTATAGAAATAGCAAAGAATTGGAGAAATGTACATTATGGCAATATATTAATGCCAGAAAGTTTTTCTTAAATGTAGTCACACTAATTTCTCCCAATTATTATTATTATTATTATTAATAATAATAATAATAATAATAATAATAATAATTTATTAGATTTGTATGCCGCCCCTCTCCAAGGACTGGGGGCGGCTCACAACAATAAATCTATTTAAATAGATCTACTCCAAACATGACTAAGTCAGGGTTTAACTCAGCTGCCATATCTTAATACTAAAAAAGGACACTGTAACATTTCAGATTATACTTTTATAGGTCTTTAAAATTGATGTGGCTTTCTGAAAGTATATATTATTCTCTGCTATTTTTTAAAAAAGTTACAATAGTACTGGGCCTCTTCAGATCAAGCATTTATTTTAAAAAGCTTCTTTATTTTGTTACGTTGTCTAGAACAGTGATTTTCAACCTTTTTTGAGCTGCGGCACATTTTTACATTTACAAAATCCTGGGGCACACCACCAACCAAAATGACACAAAATGACACTCTAACACTAGTGGTGGCAACATTTGCCTCCAGACCTGACAAGGATTAGAAATCGGGATCATGGGGAGTAGTAGCAGCTTCAACTACTCACCGCGGCCACACAATGAAAAGTGTGCGGCAGCCCAAGCGGGGACCTTCCTGGGTGTGGATGAGAGGCGGCCTGCTATTGGTTCATCGCTAGTGGTCGGGATGAATCCTAGAAGGTGATTGGTCAGTGAGCGTTCCCTGTGCCTCCACTCTTCCTGGGAATGTTTATGTTCGGATGGAGGTGGCTGGCGGCTCCCCTCCATGGGAAACCCCACCTCTGGACTTCCGTGTTTTTGTGATGCTGCAGGGGAATCCCAGCGAAATTGCAGCATCGAAAAAACACGCAAGTCCTCAAAACCCCACCTCCGGACTTCCGTGTATTTGTCATGCTGCGATTTCGCTGAGGCTCCCCTCACTGGGAAACCCCACCTCCGGACTTCCGTTGCCAGTGAAGCACCCATTTTTGCACTGCTGGGATTCCCCTGCAGCATCGCAAAAACACAGAAGTCCAGAGGTGGTGTTTCCCATGGAGGGGAGTCTCAGGGGAATCCCAGCAGCGTGAAAACGGGCACTTCGCTGGCAACAGAAGTCCGGAGATGGGGCATCCCAGTGGCGGCAGCTTGGGTTTGTAAGATGAAAATAGTTTGGAAGAAGAGGCAAAAAAATATTAAACCCCGTGTTTGTATTTCAAAAAAATTGTATGACGAGGGGTTTGTAAGACGAGGTATCACTGTATTAGCCAATTACAAATATGTTCATTCCAAAGCCCGGTGTAACAGAAAAAGCCAAAATGTATGCAATATGGATGTGTTTGTGCGTTTATGTCCAAGTCACCAATTTCAATGTTTCCCTTCTAGAAACCAAGGAGGAGCTGGAGGAATTGATGTCCGATATCAAGAAAACAGCCAACAAAGTGCGCTCCAAGCTAAAGAGTTGAGTATCTGATGTGGGTATAAGGAGAGAGAGCAGGCCAGCCCTTGCGTAACTGAAATTGGAATTGTTTAGGGGCTTCCAAGTCTCTCCCTGATTTGACACAATGGATAATAAAGTGGCACACGTTTGAAGAGGCTCCTGCTGTGCTTGGAGCTGCTCAGAGAGACATTCATTCATTCATTCATTCATTCATTTATTGAATTTGTATGCCGCCCCTCTCTGCAGACTCGGGGCGGCTAACAACAATGATAAAAACAACATGTAACAATCCAATTTAATAAAACAACTAAAAACCCTTCTTTATAAAAACCAAACATACACACAAACATACCATGCATAACTTATAATGGCCTAGGGGAAGGAATATCTTAACTCCCCCATGCCTGGTGACAAAGGTGGGTCTTGAGTAGTTTGCGAAAGACAAGGAGGGTGGGGGCCGTTCTAATCTCTGGGGGGAGTTGTTCCAGAGGGCCAAGGCCGCCACAGAGAAGGCTCTTCCCCTGTGCTGCCTTAGTGGGAAAGAAGTACCAGAGCCCGAAGGAGAAGCTAGAGAGGACATGGAAAGTTAAGGCTAAAGTAATGGTGGTGATAAGAACTCGGTGCTGATAGGGACTCAAGAACATATTTGGGACTGTGACTCCTAAGCTGGGAGAGTGACCCCAACAGATCCCAGGGACAACATCAAAACTATCTCTCTAGACCAGTGATGGAGAACCTTTTTTACCTCAGGGGCCAAAAGAGCGTGGGCATGTGCTGTCACGCATACGTGAGTGCCCACACCCATAATTCAATGCCTGGGGAGGGCGAAAACAGCTTCCTCCATCCCCTGGAGGCCCTCTGGAGGCAGGAAATGGCCTGTTTCCCAACTTCTGGTGGGCCCAGTAGGCACGTTTCGCCCTCCCGAGGCTCCTCCACCACCACCACCTGGAGGCTCTCTGGAAGCCAGAAACGCCCTCCCAGAGCCTCTGTGCGAGCCAAAAATCAGCTGGTCGGCACACACATGCATGTTTGAGCTGAACTAGGGCAACGACTCGCGGGCCAGCAGATATGGCTCCATGGGCCACCTGTGGCATCTGTGCCATAGGTTCGCCATCACTGCTCTAGAAGAATGCAGTGGTAGGAATAGCTAAGATACTGTTCAGAATCCTCAAACTTCCAAGCCTCTGGTGGAGCAGTGTTCCCAACCTTGGCAACTTGAAGATATTTGGACTTCTGGGAGTTGAAGTCCAGATATCTTCAAGTTGCCAAGGTTGGGAAACACTGTGGTAGAGGACCCACAATTGAGGAAGGCACAGATCATCCATTCCGTATGTGTAACAAGGGAATATGTACCCCTTAAATAGATTAACTTGCCTCCTCGATAGACATCACAGCTCACTTCCCAAAACGAGTAGTAATTGATCAACAGTTCATGAAGTCTCAAGTTCAGATATCTTCTCCACCGTAGGTGCTCCCTAAATGATTGTGAATTCCTTGTTCTTTGCTTAGCCAATCAATCTGAGAGCTTGACAAAGGTGTTACAGAATTGAAAGCTCTAAGCACACATTTTTCTGTTTGTACAAGTGATCCATGAGTAATGATAAAGAATGCTAAAGGGTCACATATGGGGGGAAAAATCTCACTTTTTTCCATTCTGAAGCTTCTAATCTTTTCATGAAACTTTTAAAAGCACTTTCAATTGTGCTTGGAGAAAATCTTTGAATCGAGCTGATTGTGAGGAAGCTACCTTCCCTAGCTAGTAAAGCTAGGAATATATACTGCTCAAAAAAATAAAGGGAACACTCAAACAGTGTTCCCTCTAATTTTTTTGGGGGGTGGGCGGAAAAGTATAGTGTCTGAGCGGCAGTCCCTTCGGGACTGGGCGGCACAGAAATAATAAACAAACAAACAAATAACCCACCCTGTTTTGCCTCAGAGAATTTCAAAATAAAATACTGTACTCTGTGTCTATAACCGTGAGCTCATAATAGGGCAACTCTATCAATATCAAAATGCCACTTAAATAGTTGAGCTAGTTTCAAACTAGATTTTGATTTTCTTTCTCTCTTCCTTACTCCCATTCTTTTTCTTTCTCTTTTCCTTCCTCTCTTTTTTCTATCTGTTTCCCTCTCTTCCTCTCTCTCTCCTTCCCTCTCAGCTTCTGGGCAGGTTTGGAAAACTCTGAGTTGATGATGATTTTTAAGTGAGCGATTTCTCACTGCTCAGCTTAGACACATCATAGATCTGAATGAATGAAATATTCTCATTGAATATTTCATTTGCACAACTATTCCATTTGCACAACAGCATGTGAAATTGATTGTCAATCAGTGTTGCTTCCTAAGTGGTCAGTTTGGTTTCACAGAGGTTTGATTTACTTGGAGTTATATTCTGTTGTTTAAGTGTTCCTTTTATTTATTTTTTGTGCAGTGTGTGTGTGTGTGTATACACACTGCATTTTTTTTAAAAAAACAGTTATGTATTTGAGTATTAGGGTTCACCTTTGCTGGCCCAGATTTTGATTTTTTTAAAAAAAGAATACAAACAAATCACTGCAACTCTCTAATGTAGCCTACAGGTGATAACTTGCCAGGTGCAAATTTTAAAAATGGGTCATTTATAGTTGGTTCCTTCTATTCTGGAGGGTTATTTTTAGTCCAGTCTGAAATGGATGTTCTGCAGGCAGAGAAGGAGAGACAGAGAGGGGCCATCTGTTTACTCTGTAATGTGTTTTTTTCTTCCTTCTCTGCTTTTTCTTAGGTATTGAACAAAGTATTGAACAAGAGGAAGGGCTGAACAGATCATCAGCCGACTTGAGAATAAGAAAAACTCAGGTGGGTCCCTTTCTAAAAAGCCACGTTGCCTATCAATTCAGAGGTTTTCGTGCACAGATAACCAGGATGATCAAATGGTAGATTACTTTTAAAAATCCTATAGCTTTTGAAAACGGCTGTATGATCTTCATGTTAGCTGGAATGTCTCCCATGACACATTGTGCTGATGCCCAAAACTTAGAGCTGTTGGGAAAGACTGTGAGTTTGACATTCTCCTCCCTACATTGTCTAAATCAGTGATATTCAACCTTTTTTAAGCTGCGGCACATTTTTTACATCTATAAAATCCTGGGGCACACCGCCAACCAAAATGACACAAATGACACTCTAACACAGTACATATTATACATATAGTTAATAATATAGAAACATAGAAACATAGAAGACTGACGGCAGAAAAAGACCTCATGGTCCATCTAGTCTGCCCTTATACTATTTCCTGTATTTTATCTTACAATGGATATAAGTTTATCCCAGGCATGTTTAAATTCAGTTACTGTGGATTTACCAACCACGTCTGCTGGAAGTTTGTTCCAAGGATCTACTACTCTTTCAGTAAAATAATATTTTCTCATGTTGCCTTTGATCATTCCCCCAACTAACTTCAGATTGTGTCCCCTTGTTCTTGTGTTCACTTTCCTATTAAAAACACTTCCCTCCTGGACCTTATTTAACCCTTTAATATATTTAAACGTTTCGATCCTGTCCCCCCTTTTCCTTCTGTCCTCCAGACTATACAGATTGAGTTCATGAAGTCTTTCCTGATACATTTTATGCTTAAGACCTTCCACCATTCTTGTTGCCCGTCTTTGGACCCGTTCAATTTTGTCAATATCTTTTTGTAGGTGAGGTCTCCAGAACTGAACACAGTACTCCAAATGTGGTCTCACCAGCACTCTATATAAGGGGATCACAATTTCCCTCTTCCTGCTTGTTATACCTCTAGCTATGCAGCCAGAGGTATTATACATATTATACATATAGTTAATAATATAGTTTCTAAAAGTATTTATACTCACTTAGTGTGAAACCTGGCCCTGTTTCGATGAACACAAACGGGATATCCTAGCAGGAATGGTAGTTTGGGGACCCATGATTAATTTCCCCACGGCACACCTGACCATGTCTCACTGCACGCTAGTGTGCCACAGCACACTGGTTGAAAAACACTGGTCTAAATGAGCCGTCCCGAGATTTGTATGCTGCCCCGAGTCTCTGGAGAGGGGCGGCATACAAATCCAATAAATAAAATAAAAAATAAATAAATAAAAAATAAATAAATAAATAAAAGGACTTATCTTTGCAAGGAATGAAGTCAAATCCAATCCTCCAGAGGTTGTCCAAACCTTATTTACATCATCATTTGACCTTTCTGAAACCAAACAGATTGATGATGCTCTGTGGAAGGTAAATAAGGAAATTACAGGGACACCATAGCCTGTTCCATAATCCTCTGAATATCCCAAATACAGTGGTACCTCTACTTACAAACTTAATTTGTTCCGTGACCAGGTTCTTAAGTGGAAAAAGTTTGTAAGAAGAAGCAATTTTTCCCATAGGAATCAATGTAAAAGCAAATAATGCATGCGATTGGGGAAACCACAGGGAGGGTGGAGGCCCTGTCTCCTCCTAGGAGATTCCTAGAGAAGCCCCATGGAGGCTTCTCCCTGCCTTTTCTGGCCCTGTTTCCTCCCAGGAGATTCCTAGAGAGGCCCCACGGCGGCTTCTCTCCACCTTTTCCAGCCCTGTTTCCTCCCAGGAGATTCTTAGAGAGGTCCCATGGAGGCTTCTCCCCACCTTTTCCGGCCCTGTTTCCTTCCAGGAGATTCCTAAAGAGGCCCCACGGAGGTTCTCCCCACCTTTTCTGGCCCTGTTTCCTCCCAGGAGATTCCTAGCGAGGTCCCACGGAGGCTTCTCCCCGCCTTTCCCGGCCCTGTTTCCTCTCAGGAGATTCCTAGAGAGGCCCCACGGAGGCTTCTCCCTGCCTTTTCTGGTTACAGTTTCAGAGGCTCGGGTTTGTAAGAGGAAAAATGGTTCTTGAGAAGAGGCAAAAAAATCTTGAACACCCGGTTCTTATCTGGAAAAGTTCATAAGTAGAGGTACCACTGTACAGTGTTGATGAGACTGTGAAATAAGGGATATTGAATGTTTTTGGGAGATTTAGCGTTTTACTTTCTCTTCCATCTATTCCAAGAATATAAAAAATAGACCAAGTGGGTCTTCATGTAGATTAATATTTAATTTTAATATCTAGCCATGTGGCTTCATGAATAGCCCATGAATAGGCACCATGGCTGTTTATTTGATAAGATATTTATTTGATATAAAGATATACATGAAAGGTCCATCTAACTTTGTCCTTTAGCAGTGATTGGTAAGCATCTCATTTCTCACAGGTTTGTTGCATCCTCTTTTCAAGCCATTAGCCATGATCTCTTATTTCATACATTCCATGGATTCAACATAGTATCAAAGAGCATGTTCTTTGTAAATTTATAAATTGAAGAAATCGGGATTTTTTTTTTACAGAAGGTTGTGGATGTATAAGCTAGCAGCACAACATAATTTTCAGAAATGTTCTGTTGTAACTTTGCCTCCCTCAACTTCCACCCCCAGCATTCCACCTTATCACGGAAGTTTGTGGAGGTGATGTCAGAATATAATACAACCCAGACCGATTACCGGGAGCGTTGTAAAGGAAGAATCCAAAGACAGCTGGAAATCAGTGAGTGTCTGTTGGCTTTCTATGAAATTTATGTTTTTGAGTAATCTTCTTCACTTAGCAGAGTACAGTGATACCTTGTCTTACAAACTTAATTGGTTCTGGGATGAGGTTCTTAAGGTGAAAAGTTTGTAAGACAAAACAATGTTTCCCATAGGAATCAATGGAAAAGCGATTCATGTGTACAAGCCCAAAATTCACCCCTTTTGCCAGCCGAAGTTCCCGATTTTGCGCTGCTGTGATTCCCCTAAGGCTCCCCTCCATGGGAAACCCCACCTCTGGACTTCTGTGTTTTTGCGATGCTGCGATTTCACTGAGGCTCCCCTTGCTGGAAAACCCCACCACCAGACGTCTGTTGCCAGAGAAGCGCCCGTTTTTGCGCTGCTGGGATTCCCCTGCTGGGATTCCCATGCAGCATCACAAAAACACAGAAGTCCGGAGGTGGTGTTTCCCATGGAGGGGAGCCTCAGGGAAATCCCAGCAGCGCAAAAATGGGTGCTTCACTGGCAACGGAAGTCCAGAGGCGGGGCATCCGAGCGGCGGCGGTGGGTTTGTAAGGTGAAAATAGTTTGTAAGAAGAGGCAAAAAAATCTTAAACCCCGGGTTTGTATCGCGAAAAGTTTGTATGACGAGGCGTTTGTAAGACGAGGTATCACTGTATTATCATAGCAGAATTGTGCAGCAATGTACCATACATACTCGAATATAAGCCGACCCGAGTATAAACCGAGGCACCAGTTTTTGCCACAAAAATTGGGAAAACGTATTGACTCGAGTATAAGCCGAGGCTACTGGGCGTTAGCAACAGGTTGCATTGCTCTGGGAGTTAGCAAAAGACTCCGTTGCTCTATGCATTCAGAGCAGAGGGCGCCAGCTGCGGAATTCCGCTACTTCATTTTTCAGTGGCCAAACAAAAGGGCCAGGACTCCCATCTCTGAGAGCCAGACGCAGGGACCGGGCTGCGGAGGTCGTGCTTTTCCACCCTCCGCAGCTCCAACTTCCAATTAAGAAAGAAGGGCGGCGTGGAGGGACGATGCCGGCACCGAGGAGGCACCTTTAAGGCAAATTCGAGGTTTTTTAAAAAAAAATTTGCTTTTCGCAAAGGCCGGAGCTCTCTGGCTTCCCTCAGGGCTACCGCAACTGAAGCAAGGCTGCTGCCGGCACCACCATGCCCGCCCCCTTCTTCAGCCGCCAGCCCCGTTCTCCTGCCTCTTGGTTTGGGAGGAGCTGAATTGTCGTTGTAGCAAGTAGCGGCTGCTGGGAATGCACAAAGACACACATACAATAAAAGTTCAGTTCTAGATAATGGTTAAAATGATTAAAATGTTTTTATGGGTAAAAACATACTGTTTAATTATTTCCTCTTTTAAAAGTAATTAAGGATTACACTAAGCTACTAGAGAAGGAAGGACAATAAAAAAACTATAAAGTATTCAATAAATATTGCATAAATGTGCTACCCCCACTGTGTCGTCCGTCCTCCCCACCGTGGGGGTTGTAAAGCACTGTGAAGCAGTATATAAATCTAAAAGCTGTTAATGCTAATACCATGTATTTAATTAATTAATTGATTGATTGATTAATTAATTAATTAATTAATTAATTAATTTGTATGCTGCCCCTCTCCGTAGACTCGGAGCGGCTCACAGCAGTGATAGAAACAATGTACAATACAAATCTAATAATACGAAGTTAAAAACCCATAATTTAAAAAACATGCACACAACACACCATACATAAATTATATAGGCCTGGGGAAGATATTTCAATTCCCCCATGCCTGACGGCAGAGGTGGGTTTTGAGAAGTTTACGAAAGGCAAGGAGGGTGGGGGCAATTCTGATCTCTGGGGGGAGTTGATTCCAGAGGGCCGGGGCCGCCACAGAGAAGGCTCTTCCCCTGGGTCCCGCCAAATTTGTTGTGAATGCCCCAACACTGGAAGTTTTTAAGCGGATGTTGGATAACCATCTGTCTGAAGTAATGTAGAGTTTCCTGCCTAAGCTGGGGGTTGGACTAGAAAACCTCCAAGGTCCCTTCCAACTCTTGTTGTTGTTGTTGTTGTTATATCACAAGTACTCTTTGCCCTTTCTCAGTTTCCACTATGGATCCTTGGGGTACCTGGCCCAATTGTGGTCCAGAGCGAGCAAAGTTCCTTTCCTTTCCTATTTGCTGCAAACAAACCAGATGCCCCAGTGTGAGAAATGAGAGCTGGGAAAGAGGCTATAAGTGGTCCCCTGCCTCTCCTGTCTGAAGGCTGTAACTAGCAAATTGTACCGAGCTGCAAAAGAGAACATGTGGTGCCTTGAGGTCTGCTCTATCCAGGTGGCTGTTTCAACATAAAAAGAGGAGAGAGTAGATAACTATCGAAAAACGGAAGGGGCAGCAGCGTGTGTTGGAAAAAAATAGAGGTCTTGAGTGGAAGAGGCTGGAAATGAGGGGGAAAAACTGCTTGTGAATAGACAGGGAGGATTGTGTAATGTCCATGCTTTCATCATGCCAAGAAAGGATGGGGAACAAGGAAATTTGCTTAACTGGGTTAAGAACATAAGAAGAGCCATGCTGAATCAGGCCAAAGCCCATTCGAGTCCAGCATTCTGTGTCAGCCAGTGGCCCACCAATTGTCCTTGGGGATCTTGAGCAGAAACAGAAGGGAAGACCCTCCCTTTCCCTTGACCCCCAACAAATGGTACCCAAGGGACTCCTGCCTGCCTCAACCAACATAGAGGCGGCACTTGGACATCCTGTTGTATCCTGAAATGGCTACCTTGTAACTCTGTAAATAGTTTGTTCCTCTTTCCAGCGCTGTCTGAGCCCAAGCAGGAAGTCGCTCCTGATTGGCTCAGACGCGGCCGGCTCTAGCTTTGGCGGGAACCGCAAAAGTATAAAAGAAGCGGTTTCTCCAGGCAGAGTCAGTCGGTACTCGCTGAATTGTCACTTTACCTTGCTGAGCTGTCACTTGTTCTCTGAGCTGAATAAAAGTACCGATTGCTCAAAACCCTGTCTCTGGGTCTACTTCACTGGCGACGAACGAACGGAAGAACTTCGCGTGCAACATGGACAAAATCCAGATCGGCCAGGCTCCGGAACTCTTCGATCCCGAGAAAATGACATGGGACGAGTACATGGCCACCTTCGAGATCTTCCTCGAGGCGGCGGGAATGCAGGACGCCGGAGCCGATCGCAGACGGGCTATTTTTCTCAACTACTGCGGCGCAGAGATCCGTAGACTTGCCCAAACTCTCACCGAACCAGAACAAGCAAGAACCACAGCGTGGGACGTACTTCAACAGAAACTAGCGAGCCATTTCAAACCAACCAGACCAGCCATGGTTTACCGGCATCAATTCCACATGATGGCTCAGAGAGAAACCGAGTCGATCAGCCAATTTACAACGCGGCTTCGAACGGTACTTGCTCAATGCAAGTTTAAAGACCCGGAAGCTCGCCTCACCGACGCCTTGGTTTTCGGCATGAAGAGCAACACAGTGAGAAATAAACTCCTCACCGAAGAAGAGCCGACTCTACAAACCGTAATTAAATTAGCGCAGACCGCGGAAGCAGCCGACGCAGCGGCAAGAGAATTAAAAGAACACGGAAGGCGAGAAATCATTGCCAAAATCGACGCCGAGTCTCCCAGCGCCGTGGGAACAGACGACCTCAGCCAGCCAACTAGCAACGGGGACAACTGCCTCCTCCTGCAAGACCAGCCGAGACACCCTAGAGCTACTCACCCAGCCCCCTGCGCGGGCTGCCGGGGAAATCACCAGCGCCATCGATGCCCCTTCTGAGACGCTACTTGCCGCCGTTGCAACCGGAGAGGCCACATCGCCATCGCATGCAGGGCAACGGCACCAGAAGAAACTTTTGCCACACAACAATACCAGCGACCTCAAAACCAGCCCCCCCAATCGCGAGAAAGGAGACCGTTCCGCAACTCGGGTCAAAGGAACTACTCAAACGCTAACCGCGACTACAATAGAGGTAACTCTCAATTTTCCGTGAATAACACGGCAACCAAAAAGGGGGCTAAAATTGTTATCTCATTGTTACTAAATAACCAGCCTTGCTCAATGGAGCTGGATACGGGCTCGAGATATACCATCATGCCCTGGGAAAAATTTAAACTATATATGCCTAATGTGTCTAAGGCTGACCTAACTCAAACCTCTTTGGTGATCAGAGACTTCCAAGGGGGGGTAATCTCGGTCCTGGGAACAGCAAATGTACCTATTGCATTTAAGAATGTTAAATGTACCCTTCCCATGCTTATTGTGACGGGGGCCAAACACTCCCTGCTGGGTCTAGCGTGGATGGAACCATTGGGGATCGAAATTTCGGGTGTGTGTAATGTAAACTGTGATAATATGCCTAACTTTGTGAAAGAGTTCCCTGAAGTGTTCAGCCCCACCTTGGGATTGTATAAGGGACCCCCTATATCTTTCTCTATTGACCCCAAGGTCCCACCGGTTAGACTGAAACCTCGCAGGGTCCCCCTTCCGCTTCTCCCCAAGCTAGACATGCAGCTGGACAAACTCATTAGTCAAGGTATTTTGGTCCCTGTGGAACAGGGGCCATGGGAAACTCCCATAGTGACACCCCTGAAGCCAGATGGCTCTTTAAGAGTTTGCGCTGATTACAAATCAACCCTGAATAAGGCACTCCAACACCACCCCTACCCCATCCCGGTTGTGCAACAACTCTTACACTCCCTGGGGGAGGGAAAAAGGTTCGCAAAGATCGACCTGGCGCAGGCTTACCAGCAACTTCCGGTCGATGAACAAACAGCAAACGCTCAAACGATTGTAACGCACAGGGGGGCTTTCAAATGCACGAGGTTACAGTTTGGGGTAAGCATAGCCCCAGGAATATTCCAGAGCATCATGGAACGCCTATTGTCAGGGGTAAATGGGGCAATTCCATATTTTGATGACATCTTAATTGCAGGGGAAAACCAGGAACAAGTGAACAAAAGAATAAGGGAAGTACTTAAGAGGCTACAGGACAAAGGGTTACGAATCAAGCCTGATAAATGTGTCTGGGGAACTAACAGTATTGAATTCCTTGGGTATAAAATAGATAAAGAAGGTATCCACCCCACAACAGAGAAGCTGAGAGCAATTAGAGAAGCCCCAGAGCCACGAGATAAGAATGAGTTGCAGGCATTTTTGGGCCTCCTTAATTTTTATTCCGTTTTTTTAAAGCAGAAGGCAACAGTAGCAGAGCCTCTCCATCGTTTACTCCAGAAGGAAGCCCGCTGGACATGGGGGAAAACTGAACGTGAAGCTTTTTCTCAAATAAAAAATTTATTAACTTCGAAAAGTGTAGTAGTCCAATATAGTGCTTCACTACCCATTAGGCTCACCTGCGACGCTTCGCCGTACGGCATAGGAGGAGTCTTAGCTCACGTTCTACCTAATAAGACAGAGGCCCCAATAGCATTTTTTTCAAGAACCATGACCAGCACAGAGAGGAATTATAGCCAGTTAGACAAGGAGGCTCTAGCATTAGTGGCAGGGGTGAAGAAGTTTCACAATTACATTTTTGGAAGAAGCTTTGAGCTAGTCACTGACCACAAACCCCTACTAGGCCTGCTAGCCCCCAACAAGCCCACTCCACCTTTTATGTCTCCAAGACTAATCAGATGGGCTCTTTTCCTCTCAGGGTATCAGTATGAGCTCACCCACAAGGGGGGGAAGGAAATCAATCATGCAGACGGCCTCAGCAGATGCCCCATAGCAGACTTAGTGGAAGACCCTGTTCCTTCCACAGATGTGCTAATGATAGAACTCGAGGAAAACCCACTAACCACAGCAAAAGAGGTAGCTGCACACACGCAGCAAGATCAAATCCTTAAACAAGTGGTGAACTGTGTTCTAAAGGGATGGCAAAATGATATTGTTAAACCTGAATTGTGTGATTTTAAAAACAAAAGGCTTGAATTATCGTATGTAAAAGGTTGTTTGCTGTGGGGGGATAGAGTGATCATCCCCAAACGCCTAAGGGAAAAGGTACTCAAAATGTTACACGTGGGCCATCCTGGGATTGTCAGGATGAAGAGCCTAGCAAGGGGGCATTTATGGTGGCCAGGGCTAGATGCTGATATTGAAAGTTGGGTTTCAAAGTGTGACCCGTGCCAAGAGTCAAGGCCCAGTCCCCCCAAAACAACTCCGGCTGAGTGGGAACAGCCTGCTGGTCCTTGGTCTAGGATCCACATTGATTTTGCTGGCCCAGTGGGGTCTCAGTATTTTTTAATAGTGGTTGATGCCTTCTCCAAATGGTTGGAAATAATAGCAATGAACAACATAACCACAAGTGCCACTATCAAGGTATTGAGCAGACTGTTTGCATCCCATGGTTGCCCTGATCTCTTAGTGTCTGACAATGGGCCACAGCTAACAGCCAGGCAATTCGAATTATTCCTAGATGGCCTAGGGGTCAGGCATGCCCTCATCTCGCCTTACTCGCCCTGGGCTAACGGGTTGGCAGAACGTTACGTACGAGTGGCAAAGGAAGCATTGCACAGGTCAGGCCCTGGGGATGTGCAACAAAACTTGGACCAATTCTTACTAACCCAGCACATTACCCCTAACTCGCACACACATGTAAGCCCTGCAGAGTTATTGATGGGAAGGAAGTTGAGGTCACCATTAGACAGGTTAAATCCAAGGTTCTGTGTTAATAATAACCAAATGTGTATGAAACCAGAAAGAGAAATGTATTTGGGACAAAATGTATATGTAAAATGTTTTGATGGAAATGTAAACTGGATGAAGGGAATTATTGTTAAGCAAAACGCACCCAAGACTTATGTTGTTAAACTAGAGGATGGTCGTTTGTGGAAACGACACATAGACCACATTCGGAAACGAGCTGAAAATCAATTGCCACAACCCGCTGACATGGACTCTCCCCCTTCAACAGACTTTAGTACATTGCCCGAACTAAGAAACACGCAAAGAGACTTATCGGGCCAGGGGGAACCATCCAGCGACGCCGAGCCATCCTCGTCCTCCGAAGCCTTCGTTGGGCCTGTCAGGCCAAGTCCGCCGCACCGGGAGAACAGCGGCGAGCCATCCTCCACAGTCAGTGGCGAAGGAGAAATTGAACTGCGCAGGTCAGCGCGAGAGCCTCGGAGGCCTCACCGATTGGACGACTTCGTCACATGGCTTTCTTGATGGATGAGTCCAACTATGAGGGGAGGGGTGTTGTATCCTGAAATGGCTACCTTGTAACTCTGTAAATAGTTTGTTCCTCTTTCCAGCGCTGTCTGAGCCCAAGCAGGAAGTCGCTCCTGATTGGCTCAGACGCGGCCGGCTCTAGCTTTGGCGGGAACCGCAAAAGTATAAAAGAAGCGGTTTCTCCAGGCAGAGTCAGTCGGTACTCGCTGAATTGTCACTTTACCTTGCTGAGCTGTCACTTGTTCTCTGAGCTGAATAAAAGTACCGATTGCTCAAAACCCTGTCTCTGGGTCTACTTCACATCCGTTTCAATAACCACCGATACGCTTGGCATCCATGAATCTGTCTAATCCTGTCTTGAAACTATCTAGACTGACATCAGTCACGATCTCTTCTGGAAGTGAATTCCATAAACCAACGACTCTCTGGGTGAAGAGATAAGAAATGTAACAAATGTCTTACTTAGAAACAGAATTTTGGGGCTTAACTGTGGTTGTAAGTCAAGAATTACCTGTTGTACTCTGTCCAAATACTAATAAGGTCAACCTTAACTTTTTTGATATCAGACAAGATGAGCTAGAGGAGGGGTCTTCAACTTTGGCAATTTTAAGACTTGTATACTTAAAACGACCCTCTGGGTGAAGAAATATTTCCCCACTTTCTTACCTGTGAGCTTTAGGGAGTGCCCCCTCGTCCTAGTATTGTGTGATAGAGAAAATATTTCTTCTCTATCCACCTTTTCTACCCCATGCATGATTTTATACACTTCAATCAAGTCCCCCCTTAAACGCTGTCTTTCAAGGCTGAAGAGACCAAGGCGTTGCAACCTGGTTTCATAAGGGAGATGCTCCATTCCCTTGTTATATTAGGGCCCTGTTTTTCTATTAAAAAATGAACTTTGAAGTTTTGATTCTATACGTACTATCACAAAGCCACCTGGATAAAGCCCTACATGGCTTAGGACCACACTACTTACAGGACCATCTCCTGCCACATATCTCTCAGAGACCAATGAGATCCCACAGGGTTGGCCTTCTCCAGATCCCGTCGACTAAGCAATGCAAGTTGGCGGAACCATGGGGGAGGGCCTTCTTTGTAGCGGCCCCGGTGCTATGGAACCAACTCCCCACTGATGTCTGTACTGCTCCCACCCTACTGGCCTTCCGGAAAGCTGTGAAGACCTGGCTTTGCCATCAGGCCTGGGGGCCATGAATATTAACATCTGCCAAAACATGTTGATTGGTATGTGTGTCGTTTGATAGGATGGGTTTTATAATGGGATTTTATACATTGGTATTTATTGACTTCTTACTATTGTTGTATTGTATTTTATTTTGTTGTTAGCCCCCTGAGTATCAACGTATTGGGCTGCGTAAGAAGTCTAATAAAATAAAATAAATATGTACTGCCTGCATCTTGCTAACTGGTTTTGATCAATTTTATTTATTTATTTTATTTATTTATTCAATTTTTAAAATTTATTTATTTATTTATCAAATTTGTATGCTGCCCCTCTCTGCAGACTTGGGGCAGCTAACAACAGTAATCAAACAATATAAACAAATCTAATGTTTAAGTTAATTTTAAAAAGAAACCCCAATTTAAGAGACCAATCTTACATACAGACATACCATGCATAAATTTTTTATAAGCCAAGGGGAAGGGAATATCTCAATTCCCCCATGCTTGACAACAGAGGTGGGTTTTAAGGAGCTTGCGAAAGGCAAGGAGGGTGGGGGCAACTCTGATATCTGGGGGGAGTTGGTTCCAGAGGGCCGGGGCCGCCACAGAGAAGGCTCTTCCCCCAGGTCCCGCCAAACAGCATTGTTTAGTCAACGGGATCCGGAGAAGGCCAACTCTGTGGGACCTAACTGGTCGCTGGGATTCGTGCGGCAGAAGGCGGTCACGGAGGTATTCTGGTCTGATGCCATGAAGGGCTTTATAGGTCATAACCAACACTTTGAATTAATGCCGCCCTTCTCCTTAGACTCAGGGCGGCTTACAACAAGTTAGCAATAGCACTTTTTTTAACAGAGCCAGCATATTGCCCCCACAATCCGGGTCCTCATTTTACCCACCTCGGAAGCATGGAAGGCTGAGTCAACCTTGAGCCGGTGATGAGATTTGAACCGCTGACCTGCAGATCTAGCAGTCAACTTTTAGTGGCCTGCAGAACTGCACTCTACCCGCTGCGCCACCTTGGCTCATTTTATAGTATGTCTGAGCAGGCTGTGTTAAGTGGGCTAAGGTTCATATTGATAGGTATGTGTGGACTGTTCGGCTTAGTTCTGTGTTCTCTTGCATCTGCACCAAGACAAATTCCTTGTGTGTCCAATCACGCTTGGCCAATAAAGAATTCTATTCTATTCTATTCTCTGCTAAGATGTTGGTGAAGCCAGAAAGGGTAACAGAGGCAGGTTATGAGAATCATCTGAAATGATTTATTTTATTTATTGATTGATTGATTTTGTCCAATACACAATGAGGGTTTTAGTGGGTATGCACATAGTAAAATACATGATGAAGGTTACAGAGCATATACCCATAGTAAAATATATCTAAGAAAGAAGAGAAGAGAAGATATAGGAATAGAACATATCAATGAAAGAATAGAAGAAGAGATATAGGAATAGAAGAAAGGTATAGGAGATATAGGAGAGAAATAGGACAGGGGATGGAAGGCACTCTAGTGCACTTGTACTCGCCCCTTACTGACCTCTTAGGAATCTGGATAGGTCAACCGTAGATAATCTAAGGGTAAAGTGTTGGGGGTTTGGGGATGACACTATGGAGTCCGGTAATGAGTTCCATGTTTTGACAACTCGGTTACTGAAGTCATATTTTTTAAAATCAAGTTTGGAGCGGTTAATATTAAGTTTAAATCTGTTGTGTGCTCTTGTGTTGTTGTGGTTGAAGCTGAAGTAGTCGCCGACAGGCAGCATATGATCTTGTGGGCAATACTTAGATCTTGTTTAAGGCATCTTAGTTCTAGTCTAGTAAGAGATATATGGACAAGACTTGAACTACTGGATGTTGGGGAGGAAAGATAGATTCTATTGTCCAACCATTAACTTCTTCTTATCCTTTGCAGCTGGCAGGACCACCACCAGTGAGGAACTAGAGGACATGCTGGAGAGTGGGAACCCAGCTATATTCTCCTCTGGGGTAAGCAGACCTTCTTTGCTTCTGGATTTGGCCAGTCTTTTCTTTGTCCACCCTGCTAATAGTAGACCCAAAGTTGCTATTTCAAAAGGCAATGGGACCAGCTCACGGTTCAAGAAAGAAGAGCAGTAACGTCCCTAAGAAGAGACCCAAACATCACCATCTTGTTGGCTGATAAAGGAAGGCGCACAGTTATCCTGAACACAGATAAATGACTATTTGTTTATTATTTACAGAGTTACCTCTGCCTACAAACGCTTCTACTTACGGACTTTTCTAGATAAGAACCGGGTGTTCAAGATTTTTTTTGCCTCTTCTCAAGAACCATTTCCCACTTATAAGGATGGAAAGTCTACCTGGATTATATGCCATTAGTGTTCCAATATGGCCTGGGGCTGTTGAGCCATAGTATTCTGCTCTGGACTAAAATTGACGAATGTTTTAATTAATTAATTTATTTTATTATTTTTTTTAATTAAGACAAAACATACATCTAAGAGAAGGACAAACATACAACAAAATATAGGAGCTATTACCACTCTGCTCTTATCAGAAGTTTCCAGAGAAAAATTTTGCAAATCATCATTTGAGTTGGGGGAAAGATCAAAAGCAACATGAGAAAATATTATTTTACTGAAAGAGTAGTAGATCCTTGGAACAAACTTCCAGCAGACGTGGTTGGTAAATCCACAGTAACTGAATTTAAACATGCCTGGGATAAACATAGACCCATCCTAAGATAAAATACAAAAACTAGTATAAGGGCATAATAATATAAGGGCAGACTAGATGGATCATGAGGTCTTTTTCTGCCGTCAGTCTTCTATGTTTCTATGTTTCTATACAAAGAAACATATAGTACTTATATTTCCTATTATTTACAAATTTTTAGCTATTTTCTTCTATATAATATATTTAGTTATTTAGTTATTCCTTAATCTTCTGTTCAACCAATCATTGACTTTATACCAGACTTTATAATATTCAGTTTCCTCTTTTCCCTTCAAGTTGAATTCAGGTTGAAGGGACAAAATTGATGAATGTTTTTTAATGATGGTTTTTTTTAATTGTTATTATTGTTTTATTATATATGCCGCCCAGAGCCCACCTGGAGTTGGGAAGCTTATAAATCCAATAAAATAAAATAAATACAGTGATACCTCGTCTTACGAACTTAATTGGTTCTGGGACGAGGTTTGTAAGGTGAAAAGTTTGTAAGACGAAACAATGTTTCCCATAGGAATCAATGGAAAAGTGATTAATGCGTGCAAGCCCAAAACTCACCCCTTTTGCCAGCCAAAGCGCCCGTTTTTGTGCTGCTGGGATTCCCCTGAGGCTCCCCTCCATGGGAAACCCCACCTCCTGTCTTCTGTGTTTTTGTGATGCTGCAGGGGAATCCCAGCAGCGCAAAAACGGGTGCTTCGCTGGTAACGGAAGTGCGGAGGTGGGGTTTCCCAGCGAGGGGAGCCTCAGCGAAATTGCAGCATCAGAAAAACACTGAAGTCCTTGAAACCCCACCTCCAGACTTCCGTGTTTTTGTGATGCTGCGATTTCGCTGAGGCTTCCCTCGCTGGGAAATCCCACCTGCGGACTTCTGTTGCCAGTGAAGCGCCCGTTTTTGTGCTGCTGGGATTCTCCTGCAGCATCGCAAAAACACGGAAGTCCGGAGGTGGTGTTTCGCATGGAGGGGAGCCTCAGGGGAATCCCAGCAGCGCAAAAACTGGCGCCTCGCTGGCAACAGAAGTCCGGAGATGGGGCATCCCAGTGGCGGCGGCTTGGGTTTGTAAGGTGAAAATAGTTTGCAAGAAGAGGCAAAAAAATCTTAAACCCCGGGTTTGTATCTCGAAAAGTTTGTATGACGAGGGGTTTGTAAGATGAGGTATCACTGTAATAAATAATAAATACTGCCTTTTTTTGTTGTTGTTGTTAGATCGTCATGGATTCCAACATTACAAAGCAGGCACTGAATGAGATTGAGACACGGCACAGTGAGATCATCAAGCTAGAAAACAGCATCCGCGAGCTTCACGATATGTTCATGGACATGGCCATGTTGGTGGAAAGCCAGGTGAGAGCTGCTGCAGAAGGATGGACTCCTTTACTTATTGGAGTACCAGGTAGCAACATTTAGTCCTGTGCTGATTACTCTCTACAGCAGTGTTTCCCAATCTTGGAAACTTGAAGATATTTGGACTTCAACTCCCAGAATTCCCCAGCCAGCGATTGCTGGCTGGGGAATTCTGGGAGTTGAAGTCCAAATATCTTCAAGTTGCCAAGGTTGGGAAACATTGCTCTACAGTATCCTTTGCCAGAAATACTGCAATGGTACCTTTGCACTGTAGTTCCTACATCAAATAGACGGTTGGGATAAATGACTCTGTTAGTTCTGTGGCCTGGATCACACAAATAAGATTTTTGTTGATACAAACTTCCTTGTACCACCTTGCTTCCAACGTCTTCGAGCGCAGGCACCTCAATTTCCGCCACCGGAACACTCGATTCCAGCCGTACCGGCTTCAACCCATTACTGACCTTCCCCGAATCAAAGTTAGAGCTAAATATCTTTCCAATGTTGTGCAGAATGCAATAATTTAGCTCTTTTACGACTTGGTTAAGCATATTGTTCAAATTATGATGGTCCAGTGAGATCAAGGCTATCAGAGCTGCATTTGCGGAAACTAGCCAGCCCAAGCAGCCAGCCATAGACTAGTAGATATGGAGTTGAAGTCTTCGATGAAACACAGCATCAGTAGGAAGTTTATCTATCTATCTATTTATTTATTTCTTTATTCATTCATTCATTCATTCATTCATTCATTCAATCATTCATTCATTCATTCATTCATTCATTCATTCATTCATTCATTCAATTTTTATGCCGCCCTTCTCCTTAGACTCAGGGCGGTTTACAACATGTTAGCAATAGCACTTTTTAGCAGAGCCAGCATATTGCCCCCACAATCCGGGTCCTCATCATTTTACCCACCTCGGAAGGATGGAAGGCTGAGTCAACTTTGAGCCGGTGATGAGATTTGAACCGCTGACCTATAGATCTACAGTCAGCTTCAGTGGCCTGCAGTACAGCACTCTACCTGCTGCGTCATCCCGGCTCATTTGTTGTGGAAAAATATATTTACTTCTTATTTACACTACTACTACTACTATCTATACTATACATACAATAAACTAGTATCTTATTAGTACTTATCTACAACTATATTAGTTCAGTAACTCACAGGAACCAACTTATACAGCAATACAGCTTCTTCAGAGCACACTGCTCACAAACAGCAACAGAGCATGTGCGCGTCCGAGCGAGATTTTACTTCTGTGCATGCGCAGGAAGCAAAATCTTGCGAGGGGACACGCACAAGAGATTTCAGCGATATTTTTGCTTCCATGCATGCGCAGAAGCAAAAACATCGTGGAAATCTGATGCGTGCGCACGTTCCCTCGCAACATGGTGCTTGCTGTGCATACGTCGAAGCAAAATCTCGGTCTGACGCTCGCATACACGCGCCGGAGATGCAAAGTTGCATGTGCAGCTCCAGTTTTACTACCGGTGCAGCATCCTCATACATACCAGTAGGAACCCAATACTTGCCTGGATGGATTGATGTGCTTTCATGTGATGTCAGAAGGACAGCAACATGGGGAAGATCTATTGTCAGGCCAACCTTTGACTTTGGGCTTATTGAGTAAAGAACTTGAATATATTTGGACTTCAACTCCCAGAATTCCCCAGCCAGCAAACGCTGGCTGGGGAATTCTGGGAGTTGAAGTCCAGATATCTCCAAGTTGCCAAGGTTGGGAAACACTGCTCTAAAAGGTTGGATTGCATTGCAAATGTCTGTCTGTTTTTGTTTTAAACATGACCTCCTTGGAGACTTCAGCAATAGAAATGATGTAACACGGTCGATTTCCATACGCCGACCTGGGCAACCCATAGAAAGTGTAGCGGAGAGGGGAACTTCAAGCACGGGGTGGTGGGCTACGCAGGCAGAGAGGAAAGCGGAGGTCCCACCCTTGCCCTCTTAAGGGATAAATACATTTGATTCCTGATTGTCTGGCCCTGCCTTTCTTCGTATCCCTCCTGATCCCCTCTTTCTATCTCCCACGCTACCATGCACACTCGGATAAAGCTGTTCAGGTATTGGCAGGTAATGCCTCTTTCCCAAATTTGGGACAATTGCATGTCTACGCTGCATGGCTGCTTCATGATTCTGCATGCCCCCGCAGTATTGTTGGGAAGTGTAATGGTTACGGGCAGTGATGGGCTGCTGCCCCCATGGGGGGCAGTGGGGGGGGAGACACAGTGGCGGTAGTAAGTTTATGCACTGTTTATTGAATACTTAAAAGTTTTTTATTGTTCTTCCTTCTTTAGTAGCTTAATATGATCCTTAATTACTTTTAAAATAGGAAATAATTAAATAGTATGTTTTTACCCCTAAACGCTTTAAACATTTTAATCGTTATCTAGAACTGAACTTTTATAGCAATTAAAGAAAACTGAGCTACTTGCCTAATCTGTTATCATACTGAACTTAGTGGGTTCAGTACAAAATCTTAAAATGTTACTGTGCTCCTCAACAAACAATGCTGTCTATCATTTGTCCTTATTGTGGCTATTAAAATAATGTGACTTAATCAACTGAAAAAGAGTTGATTAAAGAAAACTGAGCTACTTGCCTAATCTGTTATCATACTGAACTTAGTGGGTTCAGTACAAAACCTTAAAATGTTACTGTGCTCCTCAACAAACAATGCTGTCTATCATTTGTCCTTATTGTGGCTATTAAAATAATGTGACTTAATCAACTGAAAAAGAGTTGATTAAAGAAAACTGAGCTACTTGCCTAATCTGTTATCATACTGAACTTAGTGGGTTCAGTACAAAATCTTAAAATGTTACTGTGCTCCTCAACAAACAATGATGTCTATCATTTGTCCTTTTTGTGGCTATTCAAATAATGTAACTTAATCAACTGAAAAAGAGTCCAAGCACCTATTTGAAAACTTATCTTGGTCGGTAAGCTACCTCCACCCGTCATGTGACCTTTAAGCCACCTCCGGTCACATGATTGTCAAGCCACTCCCACCTGGTCACATGGCTGGCAAGCCCCTCCTACCATGACCATTAAATAAGCTGCACCTACAGTGTGGCAGTAAAAAAGTTTTGGCAGCCCATCACTGGCGATGGGCAAGTGTCTAGCTTGTCTAGAGCAGATGCTGCAGGAAGGAAGAATAAATTGGGGTTATAGCAGATGTGCTTCATGTAAAAAAATTCAACACTAGATCCCAAGAATCTAAGAGAGGTGGGCTGGATCCAAGGTAATTGTTTTCAGCTAAAGACAACACCAAGTTCAATAACCCAATCTTTCCTGGCCTGGTGATCTCCCTCTGATACTCACTCTTGCTTCAATTTCTCTTGATGGGTAAAAAAAATTGCTAGGCTAGTTTAGGTAATTAAGGCCTCACCAAGTTGCGTAATCCTTGTCTCCCGGAATAGTCCCCCTACATGGCCATTGCTGAAATTTTTGAGAATTGGTCCATACATAGCTGCTCAGAGTCTGTTTGGAGTGAACGGCATATAAATACAAGAAATAAATACATCAGGAGTGGATGTGGGAGAGGCTGCAATTCTAGCATCTTTTTCAAAGGTTATTGAGGCAGATTGAAAGAGATCTCAAGTCATTGAAGCCAAAAATCATGAAAAAACCAGAAAGCAGAGGGCCTCTCATTCCCTCCCATCACCCAATTGTATTTTTCTGAACAACATAAAAAGTCCCAGAGACAGTCCCTTGACTTATGGCCACAACTGAGCATGGAATCTCAGTCGTTGAGCCAAATGGTCATGAAGCCACTTCAGGTCATGAGCACTCATGATTTACTCAATGACTCAATACTCCCAGGTATGATCATTGAACAATTGTGTGGGTCATTAAGCAGCTCTGCTCAGGAGCTGGAATTTATTTTAATTTATTTGATTTTAATTTTAATTTAATTTAATTTATTAGATTTGTATGCCGCCCCTCTCCGGAGACTCGGAGCGGCTCACAACAATAACAACAATGTAAACAAATCTAATACATTTAAAAAACATCTAAAAACCCATTATTAAAACCATACAACACATACCATACATAAATAATATAAACCGAGGGGCTCAGTTTCCCCATACCTGACGACGTAGGTGGGTCTTCAGTAATTTACGAAAGGCAGGGAGGGTGGGGGCGGTTCTGGTCTCTGGGGGGAGTTGATTCCAGAGGGCCGGGGCCACCACAGAGAAGGCTCTTCCCCTGGTGCCCGCCAGACGACATTGTTTAGTCGATGGGACCTGGAGAAGGCCAACTCTGTGGGGCGGCAGAAGACAATATACAGTAATTCCTCGTTTTTCGCGGGGGATGCGTTCCAAGACCACCCGTGAAAAACAAATTTCTGCGAAGTAGAGGAAATATATTTTTAATGTATTTAATGAGTATTTGGACTTTAAACCCTCCCTGTATTGTTAACAACCCACCGCTGGTGACTGCTGAGAGAGACCAGCTTCTCTTGGCTACCGCGTGGGCTGAAAAAGGCCGCCGCTGCAGTTACCCCCCCCCCCCCCCCCGGGCCGGCGTTCCCCCGTCACTGTCCCGGCGTTCTTTTCCCATTGAAAAAACCCGTGAACTAGTGAATCTGCGAAAGATGAATTGTGAAGTAGTGAGGGATTACTGTATAAGCCGCCTTTCTCCTGACAGACTCAAGGCGATGTACAACAATAAAACAATATACAATAAGTAAAAAACCAAAAATTTAAAAAGACATTCATCCATCTATCAATCATCAGCATTTTCAGCTTTTAAGAGACACATTCCACACAGCCTGTGTTGGGCCTTCCAGGGCCTAACCATCTTCCTGAGGCCCTCTGTGCTGCTTGCTTTATTGCACTGTCTCTCTGTCCCTGCTTGGATTTCAGCCCCCCTTCCCTTTCTACGATGTGGCTGAAAGACCTGCCTGCCAAAGGACGTCAACAAACTCAAATTCAACCCAGACAAGACAAAGTGGCTGTGGGTCTTGCCTCCCAAGGACAATTCCATCTGTCCATTACCCTGGGGGGGGGACTATTGACCCCCTTAGAGAGGGTCCGCAACTTGGGCGTCCTCCTCGATCCACAGCTGACATTGGAACATCATCTTTCGGCTGTGGCGAGGGGGGCGTTTACCCAGGTTCGTCTGGTGCACCAGTTGCGGCCCTATTTGGACAGGGAATCACTGCTCACAGTCACTCATGCCCTCATCACCTCGAGGCTCAACTACTGTAATGCTCTCTACATGGGCTACCTTTGAAAAGTGTTCGGAAACTTCAGATCGTGCAGAATGCGGCCGCGAGAGTCATCGTGGGGTTTCCTAGATTCGCCCACGTTTCTGCAACACTCCGCGGCCTGCACTGGCTGCCGATCGGTTTCCGGTCACAATTCAAAGTGTTTGTAATGACCTTTAAAGCCCTACATGGCATTGGGCCAGAATACATCCGGAACCGCCTTCTACCGCACGAATCCCAGCAGCCGATAAGGTCCCACAGAGTTGGCCTTCTCTGGGTCCCGTCGACCAAACAATGTCGTTTGGCCGGCCCCAGGGGAAGAGCCTTCTCTGTGGCGGCCCCGGCCCTCTGGAACCAACTCCCCCCAGAGATTAGAACGGCCCCCACCCTCCTTGTCTTTCACAAATTACTTAAGACCCACCTTTGTCGCCAGGCATGGGGGAGTTAAGTTATCCTTTCCCCCTAGGCTACTACAAGTTATGCATGGTATGTTTGTGTGTATGTTTGGGGGTTTTTTATAAGGGTTTTTTAGTTGTTTTTATTAATTGGATTGTTCATGTTGTTTTACCACTGTTGTTATCCGCCCCGAGTCTGCGGAGAGGGGCGGCATACAAATCCAATTAATAATAATAATAATAATAATAATAATAATAATAATAATAATAATCTCTATTCCAGGGAAGGATCCCCTTTGTCAGGGTGCAGAAATGGAGATCAAATCATCAGGATCTGATCTTCATTTCTGCTTCCTCTGGAAGGATCCCGTCTCTCCTTCCGTAGGATCACTGGTGGGCTGCTGCATGGATGGTCCAGTTGGAAAAATGGAGATGCGCACACATCTCTGCATTTCCAATGCCCATGCCCGCACGAGATTCAGCTCCTGCGCATGCTCAGGAAGCGAAATCTTGCACGAGGATGACTGCGGATGAGATTTTGCCGATTTTTGGCATCTTTTTGCTTCTGCGCATGTGTGGAGCAAAGAAATCACCAAAAATCTGTGAAATCTCATGTACGCAAATGTCCTCATGTGAGATTTTGCTTTCTGCGCATGCTCAGAAGCTGACTCTCGCGCTGGCATGTGCACATGCGCAGGCCAGATGTGCATGTGCTCACGCCTGTCGCTGGGAGCGCACCAGTAGTATCGCGACGGGCAGCCCTTCACTGCATAGGATGTAGAAATGGAGCTTAAATCGTCAGAATCTGTTCTGTCGGGCTCTCTGGTAGATTCCTCCCAAAAATTCAGAGGTACAAATTTCAGACACACACACGTTTGAAAATTCAAAACAATGTTTTTATAATGGAAATTCACTTAAACTAAGCCCTCTTTTGGTATAGCAAAGAGCACTGGTCTCCAAACAAACTGGTAATTTGTACAAGTCCCTTATCAGTTCTGTGATACTTAGCTTGCAGCTGTGAGGCAATTCACAGTCCTTCTTCTTTCACAAAGTGAAACACACTTTGCTCTGGTTTAGTTTCAAAGCAGGGTAAAATCAGCACACAAAAGGTCAAAGTCAGTAAAGCAGTCACGAAACACAAAGATCAGATAATCCTCCACAATGGGCAAACCCACAGGCTGCTATTTATAGCAGCCTCACTAATGACCACAGCCCCACCCAAACACAGGTGGCCTCATTTTCTTTGATAATAATCTCTCAGTTGTTGTTGCCTATGCATTGCTCTCCGCATGCGTGGCTGTATCATTAACTCTTGTTCTGAATCCAAGGAGGAGCTAGAAAATTGATCTCCTTCTGAGCTGTCTGCCACACTCTCCTCCTCCCTGTCACTCATGTCTTCTTGGTCAGAGGAGCCTTCATCAGCAGATTCCACTGGGGGCAAAACAGGCCTGCAGCATGTGGATGTCTCCCCCACATCCACAGTCTTTGGGGCAGGAGCAGGGCCAGAGCTAACCACAACAGAATCTGAGCTCCATTCTGCATCCTGCCAAAGGAGTTCAGCTCCCCTGACCAGGCAGCTCATACAACCAGCGCCTAGAGACGAGAGGGAGCCATTGTTGCCAGTTGTAAGTACCTTATAACCTTCCCTACCAGCCTCCCCTTTGACTTTCTGGGGAAGCTGGCAGAGAAGATTGTAAATGGCGATCGAAGGAACACTTGGCAGCCAGTCAAAAGGTTGCCAAGCGCCCAGATGGCAGTCACATGACCACGGGGTGGGAGGAGACATTTTACGATGGCCAGAACTGCTTTGCAGGCTGTAAATCGCCCTTTCTGAGGAGGCAAAGGCCTTAACTTTGATCAGTCGCTTAGCGAGAGAACTATGAGGGTCGCCCAGAACGTAATGCACCACATTTTTTTTCTTCAACAATTATTTATTGAACACAATGAAACTTACACACAAGACAGAATAATGTTTCTTTTACACTCCCTATTTTGCCATGTAATCTCCATCCCATTCTATGGCCTTCCTCCAGCGAAACACAAGGGCGTGTATGTCCTGTCGGTACCACTCCTTGTTCTGGTCACAAAGCCCTGGAGTTCTGCCGAACCGTCTTCTAATGGCCTCCCACTCTGTGCCCAGCAACTAACCGTACTTCTGTCGACTGCAAATTCTCCATAAACTCTACACAAACGTTTGTGAATGTTCCCAACAGTTTCTTTCTCCGCAATGAGAAATTCAATGTCGACACGCTGCTTGTAACTTACAAACGCCAGTTCAAAACAATGCTGCAACTATGCCATTTGTCTACACAAATGCAAAATTTACAAACACACTTCTGACAATTCAAATAATGTATATCTAAAGTTTCGCGTTCGTACCACTATTTGTCGGCTGAGAAAAAAAAATTGATGCATTACTTTCTGGGCGACCCTCTTACTTGTAAATGTTACTTTTACAATTGTGTCTTGTATGTTTTAATGAGTGCTGCTTTGTGATAAATGTGGGGAGACGTTCTCTGCATGCCCTTGTGGTTCTTCTTACCTCTTGATAGGCTGCCACAGCAGCTGTGCCTTTGTGATGATGGGTGCCTTTTATAGAGTAGTGTTTTCCTTTCTTTTCTTTGTGTGTGTGTGTATGTTTTATTAGACAATAGAGTAAGACTCTAGAATCTCTCTCTGGGCACCTCCTCCCTATAATCACGTGCAGATGAAAACATGGGAGAAGGGAGACCTTCCCTTTCTAGCCTTGGAAAAGCATTTGGGATTCATATTTATTTATTGATTGATTGATTGATTGGATTTGTATGCTGCCCCTCTCTGGAGACTCGGGGCGGCTAACAGCAATAATAAAACAGCATATAGTAATAATAATCCAATACTAAAAACAGTTAAAAACCCATTATTATAAAAACCAAACATACATACAGACATACCATACATATAATTGTAACGGCCTAGGGGGAAAGAGTATCTCAATTCCCCCATGCCTGGCGGCACAGGTGGGTTTTAAGCAGCTTACGAAAGGCAAGGAGGGTGGGGGCTATTCTAATCTCTAGGGGGAGTTGGTTCCAGAGGGCCGGGGCCATCACAGAGAAGGCTCTTCCCCTGGGTCCCACCAAGCAACATTGTTTAGTTGACGGGACTCGGAGAAGATCCACTCTGTGGGAACTAACTGGTCGCTGGGATTCGTGCAGCAGAAGGCAGTCCCTGAGATAATCTGGTCCGGTGCGATGAAGGGCTTTATAGGTCATAACCAACACTTTGAATTGTGACCGGAAACCGATCGGCAACCAATGCAGACTGCAGAGTGTTGGTGTAACATGGGCATATTTGGGAAAGCCCATGATTGCTCTCGCAGCTGCATTCTGCACGATCTGAAGTTTCTGAACACGTTTCAAAGGTAGCCCCATGTAGAGAGCGTTACAGTAGTCGAGCCTCGAGATGATGAGGGCATGAGTGACTGTTCCACTGCTTCGTTGAAACTGTAAATCCTGAAAAAAATAAAAGAGTGGGAGAGTCTCAAATTCAATCTGTACTTCTGCCATTAAGGGAGAACACCATACGATAAAACAATAGAAAAAATTAAGAACACTAAAGCCCAAAGAGATCCAAGCAGTAATGAAGACTAAAGCAGTTTTTAAAAATTAATTATCGCTAAAGATTTTTCCTCCGCTGTTGATCCAAGGCTTTCTATCTTCTAGAGCAGTGTTTCCCAACCTTGGTCACTTGAAGATATCTGGACTTCAACTCCCAGAATTCCCCAGCCAGCATTTGCTGGCTGGGGAATTCTGGGAGTTGAAGTCCAAATATCTTCAAGTAGCCAAGGTTGGGAAACACTGTTCTAGAGCAGTGGCTCTCAACCTTCCTAATGCCGCGAGCCCTTAATACAGTTCCTCATGTTGTGGTGACCCCCAACCAGTGATGGGCTACCAAAATTTTTACTACCACACTGGGCGTGGCTTATGCATTTTGTTTCAACGTCTTTTGGTGCAAATTGGGTGCTCTGGGGTGGAGCTCCAAATTTTGCTACCGGAACAGGGTTCCTGACCATTCCTGGAGGAGCCCATCACTGCCCCCAACCATAAGTCTAGCACCAATTCTCCCAGCACAGCTTTAAGCTGATTGGCAGGAAGGTCAGAGGGACACCCCCATTGTAAGCACCTGATTGGTCGGATTGTAAAAATATATTCCAAGGCGCCAGAATAGAAGCTTTAGTTCCTAGCACTGTGGGAAATTTGTCTTTTCCCATAGTCTTAGGTGACCCCTGTGAAATGACCATTCAACCACTGTTCTAGAGTTTTGTGTACACCCGCCAATGTTGTATGGTGATGAAGATGTTGGAACAGGAGCAGAGAGATGTGAATTTGAGTCTCTCCCCAAGTACAGACGTTATCTAGAGCAGGGGGTCTCCAACTGTGGCAACTTTAATACAGTGGTACCTCATCTTACGAACGCCTCTTCTAACGAACTTTTCAAGATACGAACCCGGTGTTTAAGATTTTTTTGCCTCTTCTTCAGAACTATTTTCACCTTACGAACCCAAGCAGCTGCTGCTGGGATGAAGAGGTTTCTTTTTCCCCCCTTTTTTGAAGAAAGAAAAGGGAGGGGCGGCTTGGAGTAGGAAACATTTTGCAGAGAACAACGTGCTTGCAAAGGAACTGAAAGGGTGTCTTTTTAAGAAAGAAAAGGGAGGAGGGAGGGGCAGCTTGGGGGAGGAAAATTTTTGCAGAGAACAACATGCTTGCAAAGGAACTGAAAGGGTGTCTTTTTAAGAAAGAAAAGGGAGGGGCGCCTCCCTTGCCTTTCTTCCTTCCCACTCACCCTTTAACCTACCGTAGCCTTGCTTCTTCCACCCGCCCCCTTTAGCTGCTCCTCCCTGCCCTCTGTTCGCCTCCCTTCTAAAGTTTGGGATTTTCCTGAAGGATTTGCACCCATTATTTGCTTTTACATTGATTCCTATGGGAAACATTGTTTCATCTTACGAACTTTTCACCTTACGAACCTCCTCCTGGAACCAATTAAGTTGGTATGATGAGGTACCACTGTACTTGTGAACTTCAACTGGCTGAGGAACTTGTTGCAAGCCACAAGTCTTAAAGTTGCCACAGTTTCTAGAGTATTTTAGGCTGGTCACTCTTAGCCACAAACTTTCTGATAGAGGGGAAAAATAGAGCGAGTTTGTGTGGCACTCTTGAATTCCTCTACAAAGGATGGGTTAAAAATAAAATAAATAAAATTGAATACGATAATTATTAACCCCCACCCCCATTTGAAGTCCTGAAATATATAACAGAAAAGCTACCAGGGATGAAGCAGAACAGGAAAAGTGGTAGCTTAAGGATCACTTCTGATGCAGTGATAGGCTGGGTCCAAGTAGAATAAAAGGGAGCATGTTTTTCAGCTGAGTTGATGAATATTTATTTATTTTTATTTTATTTTATTTATTAAATTTGTATGCCGCCCCTCTCCGTAGACTCTAATGTCAACTCATTTGTCCATAACCTTTGAAGATAAAAGCTGTTAAGGAATATGTACAGGTAGTCCTTGACTTGCGACCACCATTGACGCCAAAATTTCTGTTGTTAAGTGGGTTTTGCTCCATTCTATGACATTTCTTGCTGATGTTGTTAAGCGAACCACTGCAATTGATAAGTTACTCACCTGGTTGTTAAGTAAATCTGGCTCCCCCATTGACTTTGCGAGTCAGAAGGTCAGAAAAAGGGATCGCATGACCCAGGGAAGCCACAACGGTCATAAGTATGAACCAGTTGGCAAGCATCTGAATTTTGATCAGGTGATCATAGGGGGGGGGGATGCTGCAAAGTTGTAACTGCAAAAAAATGGTCACTTTTTTCAGAGCCGTTGTATTTTCCAATGGTCACTGAACGAACTGTTGTAAGTCGGGGACTACCTATACATACACTACCTGCACGTGACATCAAGTATCCCAGGGAAGCCTTGGGATCATCCCTGCCCCACACCCAGCTCTAAACTCCCATGTTTCAACCTGGTCATTCTGCTCTCTTTTGTTTCTTCTGTTGACAGGGCTAGCAGCCAATACTCAGGTTCAAGGAAGCCGAAAGTGCTGTTCCCACTCCGTGTGGATGTGAGGAAAGAGGTAATGGGGAGAACCTCATCGTCCCTCAAGCCACGTTTTGTTGAAATCTGTGTGTGCATCCCCCGTTGCGCAGGGCGAGATGATCGACCGCATTGAATATAACGTGGAACACTCCGTGGACTATGTGGAGAGAGCCGTGTCGGATACCAAAAAAGCTGTAAAGTACCAGAGCAAAGCCCGAAGGGTAAGCACTGTGGTCGGTGGTCTGTGCAGAAGGAGGAGGGGGTTAAGGCCATCCTGTGGTGTCCCAGAGAGGCAATGGTCAGTGGGGGAAAGTATGATGGTGAATGAATTAAGACTTGCACAGAAGCAAGCATTCTCTTCTCCATATTGTTCAGGGACGTCAAACTCAATTTTTTTTAAAAAAAAATTTTTTTTATTGAATTTTATACATTAAACCCCCCCCACAAACACAACATTTAAACAAACATCAACACAAATACAAATCCAGCTATTTTTTCAAGTAAGTTAACATCCAATTATTTCCTTCTTATCCGTATACTATAGGATTATATATCTATACATACACATATTTATTATAAGTCAGTTTTCCTTTTCCTATCCATTTGTACCACAATGTCCAGTTATTATAATAGTCCGAGTCTTATTTATCATTTATTTCTGCACAATCATATACGGTACTTTCTTAATTATTTCTCTATCCTTTATTTTTATTTATTTATTTATTTATTTTGTCCAATACACAATGAGAGTTTTAGTGGGTATATATATATACACATAGTAAAATACATGATGAAGGTTATAGAGGAGATACTCATAGTAAAATATATCTATGAAAGAATAGAAAAGAAGATATAGTAATAGAACATATCAATGAAAGAATAGAAGAAGAGATATAGGAATAGAAGAAAGATATAGGAGATATAGGGGGGCAATAGGACAGGGGACGGAAGGCACTCTAGTACACTTGTACTCGCCCCTTACTGACCTCTTAGGAATCTGGATAGGTCAACCGTAGATAATCTAAGGGTAAAGTGTTGGGGGTTTGGGGATGACACTATGGAGTCCGGTAATGAGTTCCACACTTCAACAACTTGGTTACTGAAGTCATATTTTTTACAGTCAAGTTTGGAGCGGTTAATATTAAGTTTAAATCTGTTGCGTGCTCTTGTGTTGTTGTGGTTGAAGCTGAAGTAGGCGCCGACAGGCAGGACGTTGCAGCATATGATCTTGTGGGCAATACTTAGATCTTGTTTAAGGCGTCTTAATTCTAGGCTTTCTAGGCCCAGGATTGAAAGTCTAGTCTCATAGGGTATTCTGTTTCGAGTGAAGGAGTGAAGGGCTCTTCTGGTGAAGTATCTTTGGACATTTTCAAGGGTGTTAATGTCTGAGATGCGATATGGGTTCCAAACAGATGAGCTGTATTCAAGGATGGGTCTGGAAAAAGTTTTGTAAGCTCTGGTAAGTAGTGTGAGATTGGCAGAGCGGAAGCTACGTAGGATTAGGTTAACAACTCTTTACTTCCTCTGGTATTTTGGGGTCATTCCATTTTTGTGCATACATAATTCTTGCTGCTGTCACAATATGTAGGAGTAGATATTTTGTATTTCAAACTCAATTTCATTGAGGGTCACATCAGGGATGTGTTTGACCATGGGAGGGGGGGACTGGAATGTGAGTGGCCAGCTCGACATCATTTGTGTCAGGGGTTCCTGTGTTGCCATGAGCACTCTGCCAGCGAAAACAGGCTTCTGAGCTCCGTTTTTGGCTGTGATGGTCTCCTGCAAACAAAAAATGGAGCTTGGGAGGGTCACACGTGGCTCTCACGAACTCCGTTTCCGATTGGAACCACCTCCTGCAACCATCTGCCAGCAAAAACAGAGCTCAGGGGCCCTCATTCGGCCCTCCCAAGCTGTTCCTGCCAGCAGAAGCACTGTGGGCCGGTCCTTCACTGTTTCCAGCGCAACCCTGCGGGCCAGATCTAAGAGCCCCGGGCCTTGAGTTTGACACCCTGAAATTGTTCAACAGCCCTGATTTGCCTTGGAATACAGTAGACACCCCCATACACATAGATTGTGAAATTCTCCTGCTCCTCCCTAATCGACAAGCCTTTAGCGGAAGTGCATATGTTAATCTTCCCATTTCTCTTGTGTGTTTTCTATTTTATTTAACTGGTCTTAAAAACTGTGTCCACCCTTCCCTTTCCATCTGCTGAGCATTGTTCTAGAATCAACACAATGGATTCCTGTTGGAAGTGGTCCTCCTGGTGTCGCTTTTCAAACACTGCAACTTGGCACCAGCCTTTTAAAATACATATATATTTTCAATGCAGTTTATTTGCTTGTTTTATCAGTGATTTTCAACCTTTTTTGAGCCGCGACACATTTTTTACATTTACAAAATCCTGGGGCACACCACCAACCAAAATGACACTCTAACACAGTACATATTATACATATAGTTAATAATATAGTTTCTATGTGTATTTGTACTCACCCTCTTATAAAAAGAAAAAGTTCAAATATCTATATACAGTACACCATCAGGATAGACATAACCAGATGAGGCTCAGGCTTCATCTAGTGGTGGCAACATTTACCTCGAGTCCTGACCAGGATTAGAAATTGGGACCATGGGGAGGAGTAGCAGCTTCAACTACTCGCTGCGTCCACATAATGACAAGTGCACGGCAGCCCAAACTGGGACCTTCCTGGGTGTGGATAAGAGGCGACCTGCTATTGGTTCATCACTAGTGGTCGGGATGAATCCTAGAAGGTGATTGGTCAGTGAGCGTTCCCTATGCCTCCACTCTTCCTGTCGATGATAGCTGGAGGGATTGTGAGGGGAATATTTATGTTTGGATGGAGGCGGCTGGCAGCAGGCCAGATAAATGACGGCACGCAGGCCATAGTTTGGGGACCCATGTTTAATTTCCCCACGGCACACCTGACCATGTCTCACAGCACACTAGGGTGCCGCGGCACACTGGTTGAAAAACACTGGTGTACATGCTGCCCCATCCAAGGACTCTGGGTGCCTCATGAAAATTAACAACAGTCAGAACAATTAAAATGCATCAAATAAAATGCCATTCCTTAGGTCAGAGATGGGGTACGATGGCTCCTTTATGACCTGTGGATTTCAACAACCAGCCTGGCTGGTTCAGGAATTCTGGGAGTTGAAGTCCACAAGTCATAAAATGGCCATTGTTCCCCACCCTTTCCTTCGCTCTTAAAGTACAAGATGTTTGTTTGTTTGTTTGTTTGTTTGTGTGTGTGTGTGTGTGTGTGTGTGTGTGTGTGTGTGTGTGTATATATGTATGTTGAAAGGGACCTTGCAGGTCATCAAGTCCAACCCTCCTGCTTAAACAGGAAATCCTACAGCACATTTCCGCTCTGCACCAGGCCCAAAGGCCCATTGGAATAGCATAATCATGGCTGCATTTTGGAAGGACAGCTGGAAAGGGCCATCTTCACTTTGGGGACTTCCATTTGGCCATTTTTTACTCTCCCCAAGTATCAAGAGTCTTTCCTGAACTCTGGGGAGAGCAAAAAAACAGCCCAACGGGCCTACCGGAAGTTCAGATGTTTCAGTGAGGCCTGTGTGCATGCACATTGGGAGCGCACAGTGGCGCAGTGGTTAGAGTGCAGCACTGCAGGCTATTTTAGCTAAGTGCTAGCTGTAGTTCAGCAGTTCAAATCTCACCACCGGCGCAAGGTTGACTCAGCCTTCAATCCTTCTGAGGTGGGTAAAATGAGGACCCAGATTGTTGGGGGCAAGAGGCTGATTCTGTAAACCGCTTAGAGAGGGCTATAAAAGCACTATGAAGCAGTATATCTCCGAGACCGCCTTCTGCTGCACAAATCCTAGCAACCGGTTAGGTCCCACAGAGTTGGCCTTCTCCGGGTCCCGTCGACGAAACAATGTGGTCTGGCGGGACCCAGGGGAAGAGCCTTCTCTGTGTCAGCCCTGACCGTCTGGAATCAGCTCCCCCCGGAGATTAGGATTGCCTCCACTCTCCTTGCCTTTCGCAAACTCCTTAAAACCCACCTCTGTCGTCAGACATGGGGGAATTGATTCCCCTGGGCCGTTTCCGTTTTATGCATGGTTTGTATGAGATGTATGGTTGCTTTTTATATTAAGGGTTTTAAATTGTTTTAACCATTGGATTTGTATTGTTTTTGTTGTTGTGAGCTGCTCCGAGTCTTCGGAGAGGGGCAGCTTACAAATCTAATAAATAATAATAATAATAATAATAATAATAATAATAATAATAATAATAAGTCTAAATGCTATTGCTATGTGTGCATGTGGGAGGGGGGAGAACACATGCACGGGGGGCATTGCATTATGAGTGTGGGCACACACTATCTCACCCTTTTGGCACCCAAGCAAAAAAAGCTCCACCATTACTGCCGTAGGTGAGCTATCTAGAATCCAATCACCTTGGGGAATAGAGCAGTTCCCTGGAACAGTCTTTGTGTTGTAGTTGGCTCTGGCCCAGCTCCTGCCCCAAGGAATGTGGAGGTGGAGGTGGGGGAAACATCCACATGCCACAGGCCTGTTTTGCTCCCGATAGAATCTCCCGACGAAGGCTCCTCTGACGAAGGAAGTGTGAGTGTCAGGGAAGGGGGGAGTTTGGCAGACAGCCTAGGAGGAGATCAATCATCCTTATCTTCCCTGGATTCTGAACAAGAACTTATGATGGACCCACGTATGCGTAGAGTGATGCATAGGAGAGAACAACTGAAGGATTATTACAGGAGATAAGTGAGGCCACCTGTGGTTGGGTAGGGCTGCTGTAATTAGTGCTACAGATAAAATGAGCATCATGCTGGTTTAGCCTCGTGGAAGTTTATCTGATTCATAGTTTTGTCAAGATCGTGGTTTTGCTGTTTCCCTGTTCAAGACTGTGTGTGGACTTTCTGGATTTTGGAATTGGACTCAATTTCCCAGTTACTGGGTGAGAAATTGGATTGCATTTAACCTGTGCCTTGTGTGTACCAGAAAATCCCTTTGACATTTAAAAGGGGAGTTTTTTCTGCTTTTCTGTTGCTGTTCTGGTGCCGTGGATATTGCCTATCTGGACTTCAGCAAAGCCTTTGATACGGTTCCACATAAAGAGCTGATAGATAAATTAGTGAAGATTGGACTTAATCCCTGGATAATTCAGTGGATTTCAAGCTGGCTGAAGCGTAGACATCAGAGAGTTATTGTTAATGGCGAGTAGTCTGAGCAGAGACAGGTTACAAGCGGTGTGCCACAAGGGTCTGTTCTGGATCCTATTCTTTTTAATATGTTTGTGGGTGACATAGGGGAAGGTCTGGTAGGGAAGGTTTGCCTATTTGCCGGTGACTCTAAAGTGTGCAATAGGGTTGATATTCCTGGAGGGGTCTGTAATATGGTAAATGATTTAGCTTTACTAGATAAATGGTCAAAGCAATGGAAACTGCAGTTTAATGTTTCCAAATGTAAAATAATGCACTTGGGGAAAAGGAATCCTCAATCTGAGTATTGTATTGGCAGTTCTGTGTTAGCAAACACTACAGGAGAAAAGGATTTAGGGGTAGTGATTTCTGACAGTCTCAAAATGGGTGAACAGTGCAGTCAGGCGGTAGAAAAAGCAAGTAGTATGCTTGGCTGCATAGCTAGAGGTATAACAAGCAGGAAGAGGGAGATTGTGATCCCCTTATATAGAGCGCTGGTGAGACCACATTTGGAATACTGTGTTCAGTTCTGGAGACCTCACCTACAAAAAGATATTGACAAAATTGAACGGGTCCAAAGACGGGCTACAGGAATGGTGGAAGGTCTTAAGTATAAAACGTATCAGGAAAGACTTAATGAACTCAATCTGTATAGTCTGGAGGACAGAAGGAAAAGGGGGGACATGATCGAAACATTTAAATATGTTAAAGGGTTAAATAAGGTTCAGGAGGGAAGTGTTTTTAATGGGAAAGTGAACACAAGAACAAGGGGACACAATCTGAAGTTAGTTGGGGGAAAGATCAAAGGCAACATGAGAAAAAAATTATTTTACTGAAAGAGTAGTAGATCCTTGGAACAAACTTCCAGCAGACGTGGTTGGTAAATCCATAGTAACTGAATTTAAACATGCCTGGGATAAACATATATCCATCCTAAGAAAAAATACAGGAAATAGTATAAGGGCAGGCTAGATGGACCATGAGGTCTTTTTCTGCCGTCAGTCTTCTATGTTTCTAAAAACTTTTGGTTTTCCTTCTATTGTGTGGTGTGTATCTTTTTGGACTAATTACCCTGTAATTACAGGCGGTTGGGATACGCCGGCAGAACACTTTGCTTCCCTTCTCCTTTTGCTGTAGCTTTCTATGCAAGCTCAGGAGCACCTCTGCGCCATTGACGTTTCTTCTCTTTCCTTTGCAGAAGAAGATCATGATCATCATCTGCTGCGTCATTCTGGGAATCGTCATTGCTTCTACGATCGGCGGGATTTTCGGCTAAAACCCTGCAACCGTCCGAGAATATCAGAGTGGATGGAAGTCAAGACACGACTAGGAGCAACGGAGCCCACCCAGCCCACCTACCCCCACTTGGGCCCATCCAAACCCTCTAGCCGCCGTTGGGAGAAAACTGGCGGACCAGCACTCTCATCTCTAATGCATGATTATTTGTGTTAACACTATGTGTTAAGTACAGTGTACGTGTTGGGGGAGGGACGGTGCTGGGGGTGGGATGGTGGGAAGGCAGTGTGTTGCATGACATGCTCAAAAGGTTTCGGCAGCTCCACCACCTTCTTGACCTCTTCTCGATGGTCAGATCTGTTCAAACTAAACCCCCTTTCTCCTTCCAGTGGAGCCCTCTTTCTTCTCCCCAAAATAAGCATTTGCTACGACAGCTATGCAGAGCTAATCCAGGCCCTGCCCTGGCCAGGGACCGAGGTCTGGGTCACCATCATTGTCATCTGCCTGGCTGCTTGTAAGAGGTAGGGGAGCCTCTTTGGCAATAGCTGTTAGCTCCAACCTGGCCAGTCTTCCTCTTATTATTTTTAGCCATGGGCAAGGACCTCTTTGTAGTGTTGCAGGCCTGTTCATCAAGAGCAGGGGTCTCAAACCCGGGCCACTTTAAGAATTGTGGACTTCAACTCCCAGAATGCCTCAGTCAACAAAGCTCAACACCTCGCCTCAGCAGAGCTGGCTGAGGAATTCTGGGGGTTGAAGTCCACAAGTCTTAAAGTGGCCCGGGGTTGAGATCTCTGATCTAGAGTATTCTGTACAGTGGTACCTCTACTTACGAACTTAATTCGATCCGTGACCAGATTCTTAAGTAGAAAAGTTTGTAAGAAGAAGTTTTTCCCATAGGAATCAACGTAAAAGCAAATAATGCGTGCGCTTGGGGAAACCACAGGGAGGATGGAGGCCATGTTTCCTCTCAGGAGATTCCTAGAGAGGCCACAGGGAGGGTGGAGGCCATGTTTCCTCTCAGGAGATTCCTAGAGAGGCCCCATGGAGGTTTCTCCCCGCCTTTCCGGCCCTGTTTCCTCCCAGGAGATTCCTAGATAGACTCCACAGAGGTCTCCCTGCCTTTTCCGGCCCTGGTTCCTCCCAGGAGATTCCTAGAGAGGCCCCACAGAGGTTTCTCCCCGCCTTTTCAGGCCCTGGTTCCTCCCAGGAGATTTCTAGAGAGGCCCCCCGGAGGCTTCTCCCTGCCTTTTCCGGCCGTTTCCTCCCAGGAGATTCCTAGAGAGGCCCCACAGAGGTTTCTCCCTGCCTTTTCCGGCCCTGGTTCCTCCCAGGAGATTCCTAGAGAGGCCCCACAGAGGCTTCTCCCTGCCTTTTCCGGTTACACTTTTGGAGGCTTTGGTTCTTAAGTAGAAAATGGTTTTTGAGAAGTGGCAAAAAAAGTCTTGAACACCCGGTTCTTATCTAGAAAAGTTCGTAAGTAGAGGCGTTCTTAGGTAGAGGTACCACTGTATTTGTTTTTTTAATTCTGCAGCCGCCCGGCCAGGAGTAAGAGATGGGTGATGCCCACCAAGCCCAAATCTGTGTCTTCCACAGTTGTGCCCTGAACACCATTTCTGTCGCAGCGGAAACTTCACCCTCTTTTTCAATTTTTGAAGAAGCACTACCATCACTGGGTTTCTTTTATCTTTAAAATGTCATTCAAGATGTGTTTGCTTTTTTAAAAAGCAGCAAAAAACCCCCTAAAACATGAAATTAGGGCAAAAGCAGCACATATCCAGCCCTGCAACGTTATATTAGGACAAAACCACTAACAATTTCTTCTAAACTACCAGCTAAATTGGAGGAGTCAAAGGTAAAAGCTTCACCATGTCCAATAAGGTCTTTTGGATGTTACCCAAGGGCTGGTGGGTGATGAAAGGGGAATTTACAAATCCATATTTTGGAAATGTGTTTTCCGGACAGGTTGCAGCTCCTCCATCACACAACACAACAAATCTGAGTTTGAAATATTACGAAAAGCAGCCATAGACGGAGGGTCTATTCAAATGTTTGTGGCACTAATGTGTCCATGGCATTCCTTGGCCCATACCATCCATCCCAATTTTTGAAATCTCACTCGTTTGCTTTCTGGTAAATGGGCACTTTGTGATTGGGACAAAGGCACCTGTGGCGTGTTGAAAGTCCAGTTATGCCCGCTGGAATACAACAGCTGGAGGACCCTGCCTTCAATGAAGGTTGGAATTGAATCCACTGCCATCCTGCCTGCAATATACGTGTTGGGTGCTTGTGCTATGCCAGAAACTGAAACCTCCTTGGCCTTGAATTAGCCTATTTGTGCTTATTTATTTATTTATTTATTTATTGGATTTGTATGCCGCACCTCTCCGAAGACTCGGGGCGGCTAACAACAATAACAAAACAGCATATAATAATAATCCAATACTAAAAACAGTTAAAAACCCATTATTATAAAAACCAAACATACATACAGACATACCATGCATAAAATTGTAAAGGCCTAGGGGGAAAGAGTATCTCAATTCCCCCATGCCTGGCGGCAGAGGTGGGTTTTAAGCATCTTGCGAAAAGCAAGGAGGGTGGGGGCAATTCTAATCTCTGGAGGAAGTTGGTTCCAGAGGGCCGGGGCCACCACAGAGAAGGCTCTTCCCTTGGGTCCTGCCAAGCGACATTGTTTAGTTGACGGGACCCGGAGAAGACCCACTCTGTGGGAACTAACTGGTCGCTGGGATTCGTGCGGCAGAAGGCGGTCCCTGAGATAATCTGGTCCGGTGCCATGAAGGGCTTTATAGGTCATAACCAACACTTTGAATTGTGATCGGAAACTGATTGGCAACCAATGCAGACTGCGGAGTGTTGGTGTAAGATGGGCATATTTGGGAAAGCCCATGATTGCTCTCGCAGCTGCATTCTGCACGATCTGAGGTTTCCGAACACTTTTCAAAGGTAGCCCCATGTAGAGAGCGTTACAGTAGTCGAGCCTCGAGGTGATGAGGGCATGAGTGACTGTGAGCAGTGACTCCCGGTCCAAATAGGGCCACAACTGGTGCACCAGGCGAACCTGGGCAAACGCCCCCCTTGCCACAGCTGAAAGATGGTTCTCTAATGTGAGCTGTGGATCGAGGAGGACGCCCAAGTTGCGGACCCTCTCTGAGGGGGGCAATGATTCTCCCCCCAGGGTAATGGACGGACAGATGGAATTGTCCTTGGGAGGCAAAACCCACAGCCACTCTCTCTTGTCTGGGTTGAGTTAAGCTTAAGGCCAACTGGGCTAGTCCAGCTTCTGCCACTGTTAAATTTGACCGTCAGTACCTGAGCACCCCACTCTTTTCCTATCCACTGCATTGTCCAACAGCAAAAGGCTTGTTATTAATCATGTTATTTTTCCCCCCCTGTGGGCTAATTGAAGATTTCACCAAGTGGTTCTTGAGAGAGAAATGCAGGCTGCCGCATTCCCACATTTCATCTCGGAAGAGCTGCCTGGAACTGCTTCGAATGGCAAAATCGGTGGGCTCGGCCATCTTCACAAGCTGCCTCCTGTGATTATTCCAGGCTAACCCAAAATTGCCAAACCTTCACCCCCACCTCTCTCTGCTCTCTAGTCTTAACTTAGCTCTTCCAGCTGCCTCACAACACCAGCAGTATCTTTCATACAATAACACAGTAAAATTCTGGACCAAGAACCTGCTCTCCTCTCCTCTCCCCTCAAGGGATGTTTGCTTCTCCATCGTAGTTCGCCTTAGTCAGAAATGGATTATTGGCAGGGGGTGAGATACTGCTGGTTTGCTCGTGCCTGTTGGTCGTTGGAGAACCAGTCGCAAAGGCAGTACGAGACTCCGCCCACTAATCTGGACGCCGCCATTTGTGTACTTTTACCCTCTGCATATGCGCAGAGGATGAAAGAACCAAAATGGTGGCGGGCGTGCAGAGCCTTTGCGGCTGGCTCTTCGACGACTGACAGGCACAAGCAAACTGGGGATCAAGAAACTCCAATAGAGTCTGCTCAAGGATAAAGACCTCACACAATCATTACAGGAATCGGTCAAAACGGAGTGACGTGGCGCAAATGAGATTCAAATCCATTTGTACAACTTTGCAACTCCAGAACTAAAACATGGTTAGACAAAGCTCACCTATGAAAGACCAGTTGCAGGTATTGGCTTCTCCCTGCCAATCGGCGGTGGTTGTTTTTTCCCCCTTCCATAGTAGTCCGTAAATATTGAACATAACCTCTCTGTTCGGTAGTTATCAAGCTTCAGTTTTGCTCATGGCAGTCCCCCCCGCCTTCTGAAACTCTTAAGCCGCTTCCTTTAATTTCCCCCGGTTTGGGTGACCTTAACTCACTTTTCTACGATCGGCAATGGGGCAAAAGCTCTGTTACGGCACTAGGGCAGCTACTGCTCCTCCTTCTATTCACACCTTCCTTTGTTGCATGTCCAAAATAGAGCTGTTACTAGGATGTCTGTGCTTCAGGAATCTCTCCCAGATACTGAGAGAACAACGTGTCAATCATCATTAATCTTTTTTTTTTTTTTTAAATAAACCTTCTGAAGTGCCACTGTAGTCTCACCTGTCGCAGTATTCAGCGTTCTTGCAGGGGAAGACATTTCACCTATGCGCTCCATAGAGGCCTCCCCAGGAGTTGTAATGTTGCTGTACAATGTGAATTAAGTGCCCTTGTCTCTTGTGGCCCTCCAGTCCCGATTTTCCAGCTTGGGGAATCTGGAACTAATCCTCTATTGCCTCCTTTCTACATTCCAGCCTTTTTAAATTTTATTTTGCTCAATTTGTCCCCAAACGTCTTTCCCTCACCACCTCTAAACTGCAGGAGGGAAAAACGACTTTATTTTATGAATGAACTTTTATGTAGAATAAAGAATATTTATATCAAACTTTGTCATCCTTTTTGAGTCTTCTGTGAACCGGAATGTAGAGGGGATAAGCTGTACTTACATGGCTTCTGAGACGGTAATAATAATAATAATAGTAATAATAATAGTAATAGTAATAATAATAATAGTAATAATAATAGTAATAATACTACTACTGTTACTGCTACTATTACTACTACTAATAATAATAATTGGTCGAAAATGAGTGGTCGAAAATGAGCAAGCAAAACTACTGTGGGACTTCCGACTCCTGACTGACCGAATTCTGAAGCATAACACACCAGACATCCTGATTGTAGAGAGAAAGCATGGATCATCGACATCGCAATCCCAGGGGACAGCAGAATTGAGGAGAAGCAGCTAGAGAAATTAGTGAAATATGAAGATCTAAAAATTGAGCTGCAACGACTCTGGCATAAGCCAGTGAAAGTGATCCCAGTGGTACTTGGCACGCTGGGCGCAGGGCCAAAGGATCTCAGCGGACATTTGAAAACCATCGGGATTGACAAAATCTCCATCTGTCAATTGCAAAAGGCCGCTTTACTGGGATCGGCAAACATAATTCGCCGCTACATCACGCAGTCCTAGGTGCTTGGGAAGCGCCCGACTGGTGATGAAATACAAAATCCAGTATAGCGAGCTCGTTTGCTGTGTTGTATGACATAATAATAATTTATTAGATTTGTATGCCGCCCCTCTCCGAAGACTCTATATAGAATTTAATTCGAATTACCGTATTTATTACAACACCTAAATGTTCAGGTTTTCCTACTCCAGGAAATGAAATGAAAACAGAACCTCATGTCAAGTAACTAACTTACCAAGATATTTTCTGGTTTCTAATATGGTACACATACCTTTTTTAAAATGTCATTAGCTAGAAAAACTTAAATAGTGCTTTGTTTCTTCACTGATTTACTTTTGCTCAGCCCAGAGCTCAGATTAAAATGGGGTCCAATAGCACCTTTCTTAAGGCGTGCAAAGTAAGGTGGTTGTGATTATCACCTAAGCCCAGATTTTTGCTAATACACTGCTGAAAAAAAATAAAGGGAACACTTAAACAACAGAATATAACTCCAAGTAAATCAAACTTCTGTGAAATCAAACTGTCTACTTAGGAAGCAACACTGATTGACAATCAATTTCATTTTGTTGTCAAAGTATATTCAACTTTGTACAGAACAAAGTAGTCAATGAGAATATTTCATTCATTCAGATCTAGGATGTCATATTTGCGTGTTCCCTTTATTTTTTTGAGCAGTGTATTTAGCTCCATGATGTCCTAAAGCAGTGGTATTCAACCTTTCTAATGCCACAACCCCTTAATACAGTTCCTCATGTTATGGTGATCCCAACCATAAGTCTAGCACCAATTCTCCCAACAGCTTTAAGATAATTGGCAGGAAGATTGGAGGGACATCTCCACTGTAGACACCTGATAGGTTGGAATGTAAAAATAGGTTTCTAGGCGCCAGAATAGAAGCTTTAGTTCCTAACACCATGGTAAATTTGTCTTTTCCCATGGTCTTAGGCAGCCCCTGTGAAATGGTTGCTCGATCGCCAAGTTGAGAACCACTCTCTTAAAGCCAGATTTTTGCCTTGGTTGTGATCCAGAGTAGCTACACCACACAATGTCAGTTTTACCATTCTTCCAATTTTTAAAGCAGGCATAGATATCTCAAAATAATGGGGGGAGGGAGGCTGTTGGTGCTCCTTGCCACTTGCAGCAGCTTAAACCAACTAGCAACGACACAGAATCCGTTTCCAAGATCTCATTTAATGGAGAGTTGTAAAAACCAACACAACCTAATCTGAAACCTTCAGGAACCCAAGGAGGTTCTGGGGAATCAGGTAGCAAAGAAACATAGTTAATTGTCTGGGTCCCATATTCTCTGCGAGGATGTTCTTTTTAAAAGGGTAGGAAGCAAAGTAGGGACTGTGGTCACCCTGGAAGTCTTCAGCAGCTCCTGTTCAATTCCTTTTCCTCCTCACAACACAACAGCCCAGCTCCAAAAAACAACCCTCCTAAGAACTACTTCAGTCCAATTAGCAGGAAGTCAGAAGTGAGGTTTCCTCTTTCGACCTGTGTATTTTGTGTCTGCTCTCACATTTCTGCAGAGGAAAAATAAAACAATAATTAATAATAATAATTTATTAGAGTGGGTAAAATGATTAAAACAAAATAAGAGTGGGTAAAATGCAGGAAGGGAGACATAGGAAGAGATGTGGTTTTGGGTTTTTTGGTTTTGTTATGTAAAACAGTTAAAAACACCCTGAAACATTAAACATTATCAATTTATCATAAGTGCATTCACATACAACTCAATCACACTTCCACCAACCAAAGGGTAAAAAGAGGCTGGAGCAGAGTGACCAATTCCAGAGTTACTGGAATTTCTTCAATTTCCCTGCAGATTGACAATAATCAAGACACAGTTGCAGAAAATTGCTCCTCTTCTCTTCTTGCCTCTTTTTAAGTGACTGTAATTCCATGGTTTCCCTTTGAGATAAGAGGGGATGTAGTCTAATAGGTGTTATAACATATCTTGAAGTTGCTTAGAACTTTGGAATTGTTGGGATTAGCTCTGGCCCAGCTCCTGCCCCAAGGACTATGGATGTGGGGGAGACATCCACATGCTGCAGGCCTGTTTTGCCCCCGGTGGAATCTGCTGATGAAGGCTCCTCTGACCAAGAAGACATGAGTGACAGGGAGGAGGAGAGTGTGGCAAACAGCTCAGAAGGAGATCAATTATCTAGCTCCTCCTTGGATTCAGAACAAGAGTTAATGATACAGCCACGCATGCGGAGAGCGATGCATAGGCAGCAACAACTGAGAGATTATTATCAAAGAAAATGAGGCCACCTGTGGTTGGGTGGGGCTGTGGTAATTAGTGAGGCTGCTATAAATAGCAGCCTGTGGGTTTGGCCATTGTGGAGGATTATCTGATCGTTGTGTTTCGTGACTGCTTTGCTGACTTTGACCTTTTGTGTGCTGATTTTTCCCCGCTTTCAAACTAAACCAGAGCAAAGTGTGTTTCACTTTGTAAAAGAAGAAGAACTGTGAATTGCCTCACAGCTGCAAGCTAAGTATCACAGAACTGATAAGGGATTTGTACAAATTACCAGTTTGTTTGGAGACAAGTGCTCTTTGCTATACCAAAAGAGGGCTTGGTCTAAGTGACTTTTCATTAAAAAGAACATTGTTTTGAATTTTCAAACGTGTGTGTGTCTGAAATTTGTACCTGTGAATTGTTGGGAGGACTCTACCAGAGAGCCCGACAGAACAGGACTATATCACACACAAGAGGAAGCCAGTTTGCTCCCCCCCCCCCCCCCTACACACACACTGGAAATTTAAGTAGCTTAGAAACATAGAAACATAGAAGTCTGACGGCAGAAAAAGACCTCCTGGTCCATCTAGTCTGCCCTTATACTATTTTCTGTATTTTATCTTAGGATGGATATATGTTTATCCCAGGCATGTTTAAATTCAGTTACTGTGGATTTACCAACCACGTCTGCTGGAAGTTTGTTCCAAGCATCTACTACTCTTTCAGTAAAATAATATTTTCTCATGTTGCTTTTGATCTTTCCCCCAACTAACTTCAGATTGTGTCCCCTTGTTCTTGTGTTCACTTTCCTATTAAAGCTTAAATCTAATTTAGTAGAATGGTGTGCTCTATCCTTTTGGCATGATGTAATAGATGTGGGTTGGTGCACTCTATGAATGACTGACTGAGGATGCAATTGCCTCTCTTCTTTCCCATGATGAAGACAATGTCACAGGTGTAAAAAAAAGGCCTCTGACATTTTGTCTCTATGCCCATTATGATAAGAGAGTAGCTGAGACGGTCACCAATCCTGGCTTTGATCCTGATCATTCTCCTATAGATTCTCAGCCTTTTGGCCAAGATCATGTACAGTGTGTTGTGGTTAGCTCTGGCCCAGCTCCTGCCCCAAGGAATGTGGAGGTGGATGTGCGGGAAACATCCACATGTCACAGGTCTGTTTTGCTCCCAATAGAATCTGCCGACGAAGGCTCCTCTGACCAAGGAAGCGTGAGTGACAGGGAACGGGAGTTTGGCAGACAGCCCAGGAGGAGATCAATCATCCCGGGATTCTGAACAAGAACTTATGATGGACCCACGCATGCGTAGAGTAATGCATAGGAGAGAACAACTGAAGGATTATTACAGGAGATAAGTGAGGCAATCTGTGGTTGGGGGGCTGTAATTAGTGCTACAGATAAAAAGAGCAGCGTGCTGGTTTAGCCTCGTGGAAGTTTATCTGATTCATAGTTTCATCAAGATCGTGGTTTTGCTGTTTCCCTGTTCAAGACTGTGTGTGGAATTTCTGGACTTTGGAATTGGACTCAATTTCCCAGTTACTGGGTGAGCAATTGGATTGCATTTAACCTGTGCCTTGTGTGTACCAGAAAATCCCTTTGACATTTAAAAAGGGAGTTGTTTCTGCTTTTCTGTTGATAAGGACTTTTGGTTTTCCTTCTATCGTGGGGTGTGTGTCTGGGACTAATTACCCTGTCATTACGGGCGGTTGGGACACACCGGCCGAACACAGTGTTTGTTTGTTTGTTTACTATTTTAAAATAATGATCAATAAACAATCAATACAAAGAAGCAATGTAATACTGCACTTAAAAATTAAGTGCGTTGTGAAGCATAAATTGTATTTTACAATTTGATGTGGCAAAGATGATACCTGGGAGAGGAAAGGGAAACGCTAACCTCCTGTGCAGTAGCAGCTGCTTTTTCCAGTAAACTGGGTAAAAACAGCCACAGAAAGTCTAACTAAGCCATCTGCTATTAGATGTTGCCAGCACATTTGGCTGCAAAAGTGATTGCAAGGTCAGCTATGTCATGCAAACATAGCTTTCATATCTTGTTTCTTACCTAAAAAGGGTAGGAAACTACACCAATAATTCTCAGCTATTTTAGTTGGTGGGATCTGCCAACCCTCCCCCCCAAAATAGAGGCCAGATCTTAACACTGAGGTTATAGGTTACTACCTGGGCCCATTCTCATTCAGGTTAACACTTGGGCACAATCTGAAGTTATTTGGGGGAAAGATCAGAAGCAGCGTGAGAAAACATTATTTTATTGAAAAGAGTAGTAGATGCTTGGAACAAACTTCCAGCAGACGTGGTTGGTAAGTCCTCAGTAACTGAATTTAAACATGCCTGGGATAAATATATATCCATCCTAAGATAAAATACAGGAAATAGTATAAGGGCAGACTAGATGGACCATGAGGTCTTTTTCTGCCGTCAGTCTTCTATGTTTCTATGTTTCTATTCTATGGGACATAAAGAATCTTCATCTGAAGGCTGATGCAGAGTTCTGACTTACCTGCCCTGTCGCCGCCGCCGTTCTTTCTTCTCCAACACCCAGTCTCTACTCTTCTTCACTGACTTCCCTTTGGCATTTCTAAACCGGATCCTTAAGAAAAAAAATTACAAATATTATCAATTGTTACTTTAGTTCAATGCCGAGTAGCCTCAGAAAACAGCAAAACATAGAGCAAAAAAGTGATATAAAAATTAACACTTTTTTCAAAGGTCCTTCATTGGACTTTAAAAGGTCCTTTAAAACAGGGGTCTTCAAATTTGGCAACTTTAGGAATGGTGGACTTCAACTCCCAGAATTCTCCAGCCAGCATAGCATAGCTGGAGAATTCTGGGAGTTGAAGTCCACAAGTCTTTAAAGAGGCCAAGTTTGGAGAACCCTGCTTTAAAAGGTCTACCAATAAGCAGAAAGCTCTGCAAATTGCTCAGGTCTTTGTCGATTTTCAACTGGGGCTGTAACTGAGAAGGCCCCAGTTTTAAAAGAAGCGAGACAAGCGGGCGGACCAGCGCCGTCAAAGCGAAGGACGGATAAATGCCTCCCGGGCGGATAAATGCCTCCCGGGCGCTCCGCATCCACTTGCACTTCTCCTTCTTCCCTCTCGCCTCGCCGAGTCAGGCACAGAAGGCTTAGCGGGGACCAGCTGGTCCGAAGCGAGCCGAGCGGAGCGCCGTCCTTCGCCTCGCCGCCACCGCCTCTTCCCCGGCTTGGCAAAGCGAAGGACGGCACTGGTCCGAAACGCCACAACCCCTTCAGCGGAAGATGGAGAATTCTCGCTCGTAGGAAAAACAATCCAGGCTCGCCAACCCAGAAATGCGAGGCGAAGGACGGCGCTGGTCCGAAGTTGTAGAACTTCCGTTTTTCCGAGTGACCCCGCATTTCCGGGTTGGCGAGCCTGGATTGTTCTCCCCGACGTCATCGGGCTCCCCCCCCCCGCAATACTCCCGTGTTTCCCCGAAAGTAAGACATACGTCTTACTTTCGGGGTATGGCTTATATTAGCCGACCCCCCTGAAAACCCCCATATGTCTTACAATCGGGGGTGTCTTACTATCGGGGAAACACGGTAGGAAGCAACACTGATTGACAATCAATTTCAGACGCTGTTGTGCACATTCAACTTTGCACAGAACAAAGTATTCAATGAGAATATTTCATTCATTCAGATCTAGGATGTATTGAATGTTCCATTTATTTTTTTAAGGAGTATATATTTCTAGAGTTTTAAAAAACCAGTGCAACAAACGACAGAAATTATTCCAACGTTACTCAGGGAGTTGGTTGGATTTCGTCTTTCTAACTCCCAGCCAGTATTGGCAGAGAACTAGATTAGATAAAGGTTGGGCTACACATCTGATAATTGATGACCAAATCAGAGCATTTCCATTAGCAGCATGTCCGAGGCAGGAAAACATGGCAATTAAGGCTGTTGATTACCACGACAATGATCCTCTGGCTATTGCTGTTTGTCTCTCCTCTAAGCCATGGAGAAGGGGATTGCAGCCTTTCGTGGCTTTTAGGGAGGATGAGACGTTGCGGATTTGCCTATCAAGACCGGGGTCTCCAAACATGTCAACTTTAAGCCTGGTGGACTTCAACTCCCAGAATTCCACAGCCATAGAAACATAGAAGATTGCCGGCAGAAAAAGACCTCACGGTCCATCTAGTCTGCCCTTATACTATTTCTTGTATTTTATCTTAGGATGGATATATGTTTATCCCAGGCATGTTTAAATTCAGTTACTGTGGATTTACCGACCACGCCTGCTGGAAGTTTGTTCCAAGCTTCTACTACTCTTTCAGTAAAATAATATTTTCTCACTTATTTCTAATCTTTCCCCCAACTAACCTCAGATTGTGCCCCCTTGTTCTTGTGTTCACTTTCCTATTGAAAACACTTCCCTCCTGAACCTTATTTAACCCTTTAATATATTTAAATGTTTCGATCATGTCCCCCCTTTCCCTTCTGTCCTCCAGACTATACAGATTGAGTTCATTAAGTCTTTCCTGGTAAGGTTTATGCTTAAGACCTTCCACCATTTTTGTAGCCTCTCTTTGGACCCGTTTAATTTTATCAATATCTTTTTGTAGATGAGGTCTCCAGAACTGAACACAGTATTCCAAATGTGGTCTCACCAGCACTCTATACAGCAGGATCACAAGAATGGTGCTACAAGAATGGTGGAAGGTCTTAAGCATAAAACGTATCAGGAAAGACTTAATGAACTCAATCTGTATAGTCTGGAGAACAGAAGGAAAAGGGGGGACATGATCGAAACATTTAAATATGTTAAAGGGTTAAATAAGGTTCAGGAGGGAAGTGTTTTTAATAGGAAAGTGAACACAAGAACAAGGGGACACAATCTGAAGTTAGTTGGGGGAAAGATCAAAAGCAACATGAGAAAATATTATTTTACTGAGAGAGTAACAAACTTCCAGCAGACGTGGTTGGTAAATCCACAGTAACTGAATTTAAACATGCCTGGGATAAACATATATCCATCCTAAGATAAAATACAAGAAATAGAATAAGGGCAGACTAGATGGACCATGAGGTCTTTTTCTGCCGTCAATCTTCTATGCTTCTATCACTGTCTCCCTTTTCCTGCTTGTTATACCTCTAGCTATGCAGCCAAGCATTCTACTTGCTTTCCCTACTGCCTGACTGCACCGTTCACCCATTTTTGCTGGCTGTGGAATTCTGGGAGTTGAAGTCCGCCAGGCTTAAAGTTGCCAAGGTTGGAGACCCCAGCCATAGAAGCTATTCAACTGCAAACAGCACTTGCTTTAGACAACTTGCTTGTAAGCCCCTGCTTCACCCAGGACTCCAAAAGGCAAAGCACTCATGCTCTCATTTTGCAGTTTGGGCTCTGAGGTTAAAGAGGTCATTTCAGTCTGAAGCACCCAAAACCCAATGGCTTCCTGCTTCCAGTTCTGGCCCAGGTACCTTTCATTGGTGAACTTGGCCTGCGTGGTCTCTTCTTCACTGCATTCTGTACCGAGGCCCTGCCAAACACCACAAAATAAAACAATGCGTATGAATTTAAGTGAAAACACCAACCACAAAAAAAACACAAGAAATCTAGGTGTGTCGGCTTTACAAGGTAGTGCAGACAAGAAGAACAGCAGTAGTGGGTTCTAAAACCTATTACTACTGGTTCATGTGCGCACATACGCGGAAGTGTCCCGGGTGGGTGGGTAGAGCCTCCTGCCGCTGGTGCTCCCGGTTCAAAGAAGCGGGGCGAACCGGAAGCGACCTACCACTGAAGTACACCAAAAATACTTTCTTTTTTCTTTCTTTCTTTCCTTTTTCTTTCTTTCTCTCTCCCTTCCTTCCTTTATTTCTCTCTCTCTCTCTCTCTCTCCCTCCTTCCTTCCCTTCTTTCATTGATTGATTGATTGGATTTATATGCTGCCTCTGAGGACTCGGGATGGGTTACAATGTATAAAAGAAACAGTAGGTTACAATAAGTTAAATTCAATTAATTTAAATTATCTCGGCTATCTAAAATCCCCAGTTATATTAAAATCTTTCTTTCTTTTTCTTTCTTTCCTTCTTTCTTTCTCTTTCTTTCTTTCTCTCCTTCCTTCCTTTCTTTCTTTCTTTTATTGTTTGATTGGATTTATATGCCGCCCCTCTCTGAGGACTCGGGGTGGGTTACAATGTATAAAAACCCCCAGTAGGTTACAATAAGTTAAATTCAATTAATTAAAATTACCTCGGCTATCTAAAATCCCCAGTTACTGTATATTAAAATCAATCACACCCATTCGTATAACAGCCATACAATCATTAGAGGGCTAAGGTCTAATGGCCCCAAGCCTAGTGGCATAAATGAGTCTTAAAGACTCTTGCGAAAGGCAAGGAGAGTAGGGGCAGTGCGAATCTCTGGGGGGAGCTGATTCCAGAGGGCCAGGGCCACCACAGAAAAGGCTCTTCCCTAGCGACATTGTCTAGTTGATGGGAGCTGGAGAAGGCCGACTCTATGGGACCTAACCGGTCGCTGGGATTCATACAGCAGAAGGCGGTACTGCAGGTAATCTAGCCTGATGCCATGTAGGGCTTTATAGGTCATTACCAACACTTTGAATTGTGTCCGGAAACTAATCGGCAGCCAATGCAATCCACAGAATGTTTACCTGAAAGGTTACATTATCAGAATCTTGCAAGTCTGAAAGTATTTCTTTCCCACCTCATCTTTACCATCCAAGAAACTAAAGAGGATCCTTTCTGAGTTATTTGCCATAGCCACATTCCTTCTCTGGACTCGGCTCGCCTTTGCCTGATTGTTGTCTGGCCTCAAGATCATTCTTACAGACCATTACACAGGGAAGTACAATAAAGTGGTCCAGGCAGTGAACTTAAAAGCCACAGACCATCATAACTGGGAGACTCAATGACCATGCTTATCAGAAATCAGATGTTACTTAAATGTTCCAACCAGTCATTCTGGAGCAAAAAAACCCCATACCTCTTAGTTAACAAGAATTGAAAATAAAACAAGCATTAGGAAGTGCGATAGGTATCAGAGGGAGAGGGGTGGCATATAAATCCAATCAATCAATCAATCAATCAATCAATCAATGGCCATCTCATATGTCAGGAATCTTTGTCTTTCATTGTGGAAAAGAAGGGTTCTAGATGAAAGCAGTTCAATTTTCCCATAAATTTTATTACCTTTGGTAATACATCAGTTATGCCAGCAAAGAGACAGAGAAAGTATCTGCAAAAAGAAAAAGGTAAGTACTTAACTGTAGACAACATATTAAACCATAAAATTGTTTGGTACAAGTGAATTCTCACAAGTTGTACCGTATTTTTGGAGTGTAAGGTACACCTCCCCCATAAAAGAGACTGAAAATTTGGGTGCATCTTAGAAACATAAACATAGAAGATTGACAGCAGACCTCATGGTCCATCTAGTCTGCCCTTATACTATTTCCTGTATTTTATCTTAGGATGGGTCTATGTTTATCCCAGGCATGTTTAAATTCAGTTACTGTGGATTTATCTACCACGTCTGCTGGAAGTTTGTTCCAAGGATCTACTACTCTTTCAGTAAAATAATATTTTCTCATGTTGCTTCTGATCTTTCCACCAACTAACTTCAGATTGTGTCCCCTTGTTCTTGTGTCCACTTTCCTATTAAAAACACTTCCCTCCTGGACCTTATTTAACAATGTAACATATTTAAATGTTTTGATCATGTCTCCCCTTTCCCTTCTGTCCTCCAGACTATACAGATTGAGTTCATTAAGTCTTTCCTGATAAGTTTTATGTTTAAGACCTTCCACCATTTTTGTAGCCTGTCTTTGGACCCGTTCAATTTTATCAAATGTGGTCTTATCCTTCGAATCTAATTTTTTCGAAGCTTTTTCCCCCCCAGCCCTAATGAGGTTTTAATGATCTTCCTGGCTTTCAGATTTGTTTTCATTGCTACTCTGAAGTTTTTTTCCAGCCTTAAGTCTTAGCAGGTTTGTTTTCATTGCTATTCCCTCCAAAAAAGGTTTTCCCCCCCAGCCCTAACCAGAGGATAAAACAATGTGCTGAAACTGACCAGACTAAGGCCGCTAGCCAGATTGAATACCTGGTAAGTAGATTCCCCCCCCCCCTATTTTCCTCCCTCCAAAATAAAGTTCATCTTATATTCCAGTATGTCTTATACTCTGAAAAAATACGATAACCAATTACCCAAATTCCTGAAGCTATGCATACACTGAACTGATCAAAGTGATTCTTGATCTAAAAATTTCACAGAATGTGCATTGTAGAGCCTCCCCATCTCCCCAGAACCTGAAGTACCAATCTTCCCCCAGATAGCAAAACACTTACTTTTTGGCTTTGGTACTATTGGGGTAATCTACCACCATGCCACCTGTGAAACCCGCCTTCATGGCTTGGGTGGTGATGAGCTCCAGCTGCCAAGAAAAAGAACCTCTGTGAATCTGAGATGGTCCGAGAACCTCAGTGAATCTACAGACCTTTCTCTTGAGGATAAGAACATAAGACCATAAGAAGAGCCATGCTGAATCAGGCCAAAGCCCATCGAGTCCAGCATTCTGTGTCACACAGTGGCCCACCAATTGTACATGGGGATCTTGGGCAGAAAGAGAAGGCAAAACCCTCCCGTTCCCTTGTTGTGGTTCCGTTTGAGGCCCCTCAGGGAATGGCTGATCTTCTGTCGGTTTCCAGCTCAGAGGGAGAGGATGAGGAACAGGAGGTGCAGGCAGACGAGGAGGAGGAATCCCAGGCTGAAGAAGAGGGAGGACAGCCAGAGTCCCCCCAGAGGGAGCTCTCCCCAGCAAGCAGCCTGGATTCCTTAGAGGAAAATGCACAAGCCATAATTGATCTGCGACAGAGAAGAGCTACACAGCGAAGGAACCAATTGGCTAGGTACTTTCAGCATTAAAGAGGCAACAGCTGGGTTTGGGTGTGGTGCTCTTTGGAAAGGCTAAAAGGCAGACCCACCCTTCCTGGCTTGTGGAGTTTTATCTTTGAGAGTCTTGGGACCTGGCTGTGAACTTTGGCGTCTTGGAATCCTGGTTTGTGCCTTTGACTACTGAAACCTTGGGGTGGGTGTGCCAGCAAGAAGCTTGCTGTATTGTCTGGACATCAGGACTCTGTTGTAAAGTATTATAGCCTGTCTGTTGGGAAGGACAGGTTTTCCTCTGTGTTTATTTTTTCCAGCTATAAAGTACTTTTGCTTTTACCAGAGTGTCTGGCTGTTTTTTCCAGTTGGTGTTGAGGTCTGGGGGAACCCAGACAGAACATCCCTCGACCCCCAACAAATGTTACTCAAGGGAATCCTGTCTGCCTCAACCAACATAGAGGCAGCACATGGACATCCGTTTCAATAACCACCAATACACTTGGCATCCAGGAATCTGTCTAATCCTGCCTTGAAGCTATCAAGGCTGACAGCAGTCACGACCTCTTCTGGAAGTGAATTCCATAAACCAACGACCCTCTGGGTGAAGAAATATTTCCCTTGATTTGTCCTCACTTTCTTACCTATGAGCTTTAGGGAGTGCCCCCTCGTCCTAGTATTGTGTGATAGAGAAAATATTTTTTCTCTATCCACCTTTTCTACCCCATGCATGATTTTATACACTTTGATCAAGTCACCCCTTAAACGCCGTCTTTCAAGGCTGAAGAGACCAAGGTGTTGCAACCTGGTATCATAAGGGAGATGCTCCATTCCCTTGATGATTCTTGTTGCCATTTTTTTGCACCTTTTTCAGTTCCATTATATCCTTCTTGAGGTGCGGTGACCAGAACTGTACACAGTACTCCAAGTGTGGTCTCACCATTGATTTGTACAGAGGCAAAACAGCATTTGCCAACCTATTTTCGATTCCCTTCCTAAGCATGCCAAGCATGGAATTTGCTTTTTTTATTGCTGCTGCGCACTGGGGTGACATCTTCATTGAGCTGTCCACCAAAACCCCAAGATCCCTGGATGGGAAGGGCCAGGCTCCCTTGACCAATAGCACTTTCTACACATTCCACAACCTCCTCTATCCTTCCAAAGAAACTTTCCCCTTAAAAAAAATGCTTCTGTGCTTCTACTGGGCATTATTTATTTATTTATTTATTAGATTTGTATGCCGCCCCTCTCCGTAGACTCGGGGCGGCTAACAACAGTAAAAAGACAATGTGAACAAATCTAATATTAAAAGTAATGTAAAAAAACCCAATTTAAGAAACCAATCATACATACAGACATACCATGCATAAATTTTATAAGCCTAGGGGGAAGAGAATATCTCAGTTCCCCCATGCCTGACGACAGAGGTGGGTTTTAAGGAGCTTATGAAAGGCTAGGAGGGTGGGGGCAACTCTGATATCTGGGGGGAGTTGGCTCCAGAGGGTTGGGGCCGCCACAGAGAAGGCTCTTCCCCTGGGTCCCACCAAACGACATTATTTAGTCGACGGGACCCGGAGAAGGCCAACTCTGTGGGACCTAACTGGTCGCTGGGATTCGTGCGGCAGAAGACATTAGCACAGGGATTGGCAAACTTTTCTGTAAAAGGTGAGATCCTACCCCTATGGCATGTGTGCCACAAGTGGCATGCGGTGCCATATCGTTGGGCCTGCGAGCTTAGGTCTGGCACATGTGTAGGCCCACTGGGAATCAGGAAACAGTCTGTTTTCAGCCTCATGGGATGGGGGGGGGGCATTTTTGCCCTCCCCAGGCTCCTAGAAAGGCTCTGAAACCTGAGGAGAGTGAAAAACAGGTGTGCCATAGCCTATGGGGGAGTGGGTCACAAGCACATGTGCCGAGGGGCCACATGGAATTGTGGGTATGGGCATGCCCCGGCCTACCCTGGGCCCCGTCTTTTGTAATTCTCCTAAATTATTCCAGAGAAGAATGGAAAACATTGACTCGTCCCGTTTCGCGGGACCCAGGGGAAGAGCCTTCTCTGTGGCGGCCCCGACCCTCTGGAACCAGCTCCCCCCAGAGATTAGAACTGCCTCCACCCTCCTTGCCTTTTGTAAACTCCTTAAAACCCACCTCTGCCGTCAGGCATGGGGGAATTGAAACATCTCCCCAGGGCCTATACAATTTACGCATGGTATGTTTATGTGTATGTTTTTAATAATGGGTTTTTTATCTTTTCTCTTAAATTATTAGATTTGTTATATATTGTTTATTATTGCTGTGAGCCGCCCCGAGTCTGCGGAGAGGGGCGGCATACAAATCTAATAAATGAATGAATGAATGAATGAATGAATGAATGAAGCTCTTGCTGATCTACTGACACAATTCATAGACAACTTCTTACATACAGTTACCTTCCTCTACATGCCATCCTACTCAGTAGGTCCGTCCCCCCCCGGTGTCGCCCCCCCCCCCCTCCCAAAGCTCCAAGGCACAAACCTGCTGAGAGTTTTCCGGGTATAACTGTAGAACAGCACGAGCTCCTCGGGCCTAGAAAACAAAATGTCAGTTATATGTGAGATCCTGCAATCTGGCCATGATCTTATTTATGAGAAATAAATACTGAAGCAATTTTTGCCAAAGATTAATGGTTAATCCAGCCCAAATATCATCTGCTTTGAATGGCAGTGGAATTAATTTTCCACCCAGTTCTACTATCCAAGATCATATCAGCGAATGCTGGCTGGGGACTTCTGGGAGTTGAAGTCCAGATATCTTCAAGTTGCCAAAGTTGGGAAACACTGCTTTATATAACAGCTAATTGTTAAGCTGTAAAATACAGATAGGATCTCTTATCTTCCTTAATTAGAAACCTTAAAGTGGGGCAGCTTAAATAATGGAAAAACAAAACTTTACCAGAGCAGTATACAGAGTTGAGAAGAACCGATACAGTCGCTTTGGAGGGCTGTGAGTTTTCTTATCGGCGTTACAGAGCCACTGAACTGCAGAAATACTGCAAGGAAATAATTCAGGACAGTGAATATGATATTTTCCCTATTTTGTATGTAGTAACTGGTTATTGGTGATGGTTGTTACAAATTCTTACCTGATACAGCCATCAAATGTCCCAGGTCGGAAGGGAACCCCCTGGCCCATATCTGCTAGCATCAGGTCTCCCTCCACTTCTCTCTCTACGGCCACATCTAATTAGAAATAAAGAAAACAGGAGGCTGCCATTTCCCAGGCATGGAAGTTTAGCTAAGGGGAGAGGGGGAGAAATCTACTCACCAAGCATTGCTGGACTGATGTCCATACCAACCCAACAGTATCCTTCTTCAGAGATATAATCACCACTTAAACCAGAGCCACAGCTGACAGGGAAAGCACAATTAGGAAATAAATAAATATCTGCTCTCTTTTACACTAAACAAGATAGGGTGAAGGATTTTTTAAAAAATGTTAAAACCCTGGAGATATATTGTGTTACTCAAAAAAAATATTATTATTATTATTATTATTATTATTATTATTATTATTATTAATAATTAGATTTGTATGCCGCCCCTCTCCGTAGACTCGGGGTGGCCCACAACAATGGTAAAAACAATACTGTATACAATGACAAATCTAATAGTTAGAATCTAAAATAACAATAATACATTTAAAAAGTCTAAAAAACTAGAAACCCCAATATATAAAAAACATACAGACAGTCATATCATACACACACAAAAAACCAAAAACTACATAGGCAGGTTTTATGGATCAAAGCAAAAACTACCCCTAAATGCAAAATTCACCTATTTGTATTATTTATTAGATTATTAATATTTATTAGATTTGTATGTCGCCCCTCTCCGTAGACTCGAGGTGGCTCACAACAGTAATAGTACAATATATAACAAATCTAATAATTAAAAGTCACTAAAAACCCCTTATTAAAAAGAAACATACACACAAACATACCATGCATAAACTGTATAGGCCCGGGGGAGATGTCTCAGTTCCCCCATGCCTGGTGGCAGAGGTGAGTTTTAAGGCGCTTACGAAAGGCAAGGAGGGTGGGGGCAGTTCTAATCTCCGGGGGGAGCTGGTTCCAGAGGGTTGGGGCCGCCACAGAGAAGGCTCTTCCCCTGGGTCCCGCCAGACGACATTATTTAGTCGACGGGACCCAGAGAAGGCCAACTTATAGAGCCGAGGTGGCGCAGCAGGTAGAGTGCTGTACTGCAGGCCACTGAAGCTGACTGTAGATCTGTAGGTCAGCGGTTCAAATCTCAGCACTGGCTCAAGGTTGACTCAGCCTTCCATCCTTCCGAGGTGGGTAAAATGAGGACCCGGATTGTGGGGGCAATATGCTGGCTCTGTTAAAAAGTGCTATTGCTAACAGGTTGTAAGCCGCCCTGAATCTAAGGAGAAGGGCGGCATAAAAATTGAATGAATGAATGAATGAATGAATGAATGAATGAATGAATGAATGAATGAATGAATGAATGAAAGAACGAACGAACGAACGAACGAACAAACAAACAAACAAACAAACAAACAAACAAACAAACAAACTTTGTGGGACCTAACCGGTCGCTGGGATTCATGCGGCAGAAGGCGGATATAAAGACGGATATTAATGGGAGAGGGGAAGAACTGCTTTAATACTTTGGGAATTTACAACTGTTTGAAAAGTGGCTTAAATTTATAAACATCCCCCCTCCCCCACTTACAATTCTACTGATCACACTGTTGAACCAGGCCCTTATCACCACACGCCTGGATTATTGCAATGCACTCTACATGGGGCTACCCCTGAAGCGTGTTTGGAGACTACAGTTGGTCCAGAATGCAGCTGCATGAGCTGTTGTAGGTGTGCCTAGATACACCCACACTACACCAATACTTCGCGAGCTGCACTGGCTTCCTATTGGTCTCTGGTCACAATTCAAGGTGTTGGTTATTACCTTTAAAGCCCTACATGGCTCAGGGCCAGAGTGTCTTCAAGACCGTCTTCTACAACATACCTCCCAGTGACCACTAAGATCCCACTGAGTTGGTCTTCCTAGGGTCCCATCAGCTAAACAGTGTTGGCTGGCGGGCCTGCAAGGGAGAGCCTTCTCTGTGTTTGCCCCAACTCTCTGGCACCAGCTATCTCCTGAGATCTGCACTATTTCAGAAAGCCATAAAGACCTGGCTTTTCTGATAGGCCTGGGGCCATTGACCTTGGGGGGATGATTAGCGAGGTCGGCCCATGAATGTATGGATTTTGCTATTACCTACCAAGTCATAGTTTGTAATTATCTTGCTATAATCTCAGTGATTACATCCTGGTAGAATTTTCATGCCACAAATGATCTATTTTTACATATAGGTGTAATGTCCATTGACATTACATTAATTGAATGAATTCATATTAGTGCTTAAACACAGATAACTCATGAATTATTTCAACCGCTTCCAATTAAATATAATGCAAGAAAAATAATTTTTCTGGATTTATTGTAGCTTGTATCATATTTTGTACGTGTTTTCCTCGTACATATCATGGAATATGAATAAATGTCCGTTCATTGCATACTTATCAGTATGGATGACTGCAATTATTTTAAATTGAAACATTTTATATGGATTTATGCCTTTTTTTGTTGTGAGCCACCCTGGATCCCAAGAGAGTGGGGAGGCAAAGAAATGTAATTAAATAAATAAAATAATAAATAATAGCAACCTATTTCACTGATTCCTTCTCCCCAAAATTGCCAATTTGGGAACAGAATATGTCAGTATAAGCAAGGCGGAAACTTTGATTTGGTTCTTCATACATATTCTAATACACAATTTGCACATTTGTTTCCATCTGGAGGGACATCAGACAACATTTATTGGACGATGAGCTGCAGCTAAATGGCCACAGCACACAGTTTGCTTGGGAGGGAGGCAACCCAACATTGTACGTTTCTATTTTTAAATATGGAGAAAATCTTGCAATGGTGGTCACATGAAAGCCACGATTCTACCTTCAACCTGGCAGAGCTGCTTTCAGCTGAATGGACATAATGGGACATGATTTAACACTGAGCATTTAAAGATAATTTCTGCTTTTCTAAAGAAGGTCTTTGGATATATAGCCAGTTATGCTTCAAGGAGACTTTTAAAATTTTGATACTAAAGGAAGTCTTAGAGGTTATATTGATTGTGTGGATGGGCAATGCAAACATGGCATCACTTCCCTAGGAAATAATCTTAAAGCCCCATTTCTATCCTGATAGACCAATCCCTTAAGAACAACAAAACAAATTTACCCAACATCCAGCAAAAAACATGGACGATCGTCTGGGAGACCCAACAATTCCACTGCCCGTTCAGACATCTGAGACTGGATCTCAATCATTCGAGAGCTAGAAGATGGAAATTGAATACATGAATGCCAGCAAGAAACAAACATACCAGTACATACAGCACCGCATTCTCTTGAATGCTCGTAGGAAAATGTAAGCTTCTTTTTAAGTCATTCCTGAAATTGTTATAAGATGCCTATGCACAAACAATAAGCAATCTATTCCAGGAACTCAGGAGAAGAAATGGTACATGGTGGCACAGTGGTCAGAATCCGGTATTGCAGGCAAACTTTGCCCACTGTCAGCAGTTAGATTATAGCAATAGCAATAGCTATAGCATTTAGACTTATATACCGCTTCATGGTGCTTTTACAGCCCTCTCTAATGGTTTACAGACTCAGCATTTTGACTAGCTCAAGATTGACTCAGCTTTCCATTTTTCCAAGGTCAGTAAAATGAGGAGCCAGATTGTAGGGGGCAATAGGCTCACTCCATAAACCACTTAGAGTGTGTTGTAAAGCACTATGATGCGGTACATACCAGTAAGTCTAAGTGCTCTTGATACTTTAAGAAAAACACTAGCACATCTAGTGCTGCTGATAACAACATGAGGCTACCTATGTTTCTCTCCCTATGATAACTCCCAATGAATGTGCCAGATGGACAAGTGTTTTTCCAATACTCACAATATACTTAGCACCACTCCTTTTAGGAAATCACTCCCTTTCCAGCAAAACATTCAAGAACTTTTCATGTTGACACATCTATTTCCACTCTGCAAAAAAACCCGATTTCCTCACACCAACCTTGTAACTGCAATTTAACTGTGATAAAGGAAGATCTACCTGATTACCTTCTTTGTAATCATCTGAAATTGTTTTAATCTATACTGCTTAAAAAAATAAATGGAACACTCAAATAACCCATCCTAGATCTGATGGAATGAAATATTCTCATTGAATACTTTGTTCTGTACAAAGTTGAATGTGCACAACAGCATGTGAAATTGATTGTCAATTAGTGTTGCTTCCTAAGTGGACAGTTTGATTTCACAGAAGTTTGATTTACTTGGAGTTATATTGTGTTGTTTAAGTGTTCCCTTTATTTTTTTGAGCAGTGTATTTTGATCTAGATTAATTTTGATTTCAGTAAAAGAGGTACAAAAATGACAAGAGTACTCTTATCTTTTAAGTACAATGTATCTAAATCTGAGGAGACACATATCTCTGAGAAACTTGACAATGTACTGTTTCAAAAACTCTAAATGTGTTTGGTAACTAATTAAACTAATGGCTTAAATAAAATGAAGATATATCCACATATTGCTTCTTCTTCTTCTTCTTATTTATTAGATTTGTATGCCGCCCCTCTCCGCAGACTCGGGGCGGCTCACAACACAGATAAAACAATATGTAATAACAAATCTAATATTAAGTCTAAAATAGCAATTTTACATTAAAAGCCTAAAAACCCCATTATATAAGAAACATACACACAACCATACCATACATAAAACTGCATAGGCAAGGGGAGATGTCTCAGTTCCCCCATGCCTGACGGCAGAGGTGGGTTTTAAGAAGTTTATGAAAGGCAAGGAGGGTGGGGGCAGTCCTAATCTCTGGGGGGAACTGGTTCCAGAGGGTCGGGGCCGCCACAGACAAGGCTCTTCCCCTGGGTCCCGCCAGCTGACATTGTTTAGTCGACGGGACTTGGAGAAGGCCAACTCTGTGGGACCTAACCGGCCGCTGGGATTTGTGCGGCAGAAGGCGGTCTCGGAGATATAATATACAGCATATCTTTTATATTGTATGCATTGAATATGACAAACTGGGAAAACCCAATGGATTTTATTTTACATTAGTTATTTGGAAATTTTAATCGATGTGCTATGTAATATGCAAATGCTATGATTGATTTGTGTTTTAAAAATATATAAATTTTATGAATACATAATTCTCACAGCCCAAGATTGCCTTACTTATGTGTGTATTTCCGTGCTTCAGCTTCATCATAGAACTAGGGAAGAAAGGAAAAGTGAAATGAATAAAAGGAAATCACAAAAGGAGTTTTGCTAGATCAATTCAAGTGCCTTTTATTCTTCCTTTGGAAAGGTCATTGAAGCGAGATGAAAGCAATTCATCTGTTAGATTATATCTTGTAAATTACACAAAGATTTTCCTTTCATTCCTGATTATCCTCCCCATCCCATTTTTGTTCTGCCAATAATACAATTTGCCAATCGCATGAGTTATTTTCTTACTACTCCTATGGAACAACTGAATTTTCACTTTAAATTATCAAGGGATCATAAACAGCCACTGTGCTATTTTTCCTTTACCTAGAGCAGTGATGGCAAACCCTTTTGTCCTCGAGTGCCAAAAGAGCATGTGCGCACGCTATCGCGCATGTATGAGTGCCCACACTCATAGTTCAATGCCTGGGGAGGGCGAAAACAGCTTCCCCTGACCCCGAAAGCCCTCTGGAGGCTGGAAACGGCCTGTTTCCCAACATCTTCTGGTAGGCTCATGTTTCGCCCTCCCCAGGCTCCAAAGCCTTCCCTGGAACCAGGGGAGGGTAAAAACACCCTCTTTCCCCACTCCCAGTCTCTCTGGAAGCAAAGAATGCCCTCCAAGAGTCTCTTTGAGAGCCAAAAATCAGCTAGCCAGCACAAACATGCATGTTGGAGCTGAACTAGGGCAATAGCCAAAGTGCCAGCAGATATGGCTCCGCGTGCCACCTGTGCCATAGATTCGCCATCACTGCATTATAATAATCATGATTAATATTTCTTTTTCTTTTAATTCCTTGGTTATCTTATCCATTTCAGCACAATCCATTATCTTTCTAATCTTATCTTCATCCGTAGGTTTTTCTATACTTTTCCAAAATTTGTGCATAGATAAGAATTGCCATCCTTAATAGTTATTCTCCTATTCCTTACACTTCTTCTGGCATCAAGGTCGCATTTCAGTTTTAATGCATCGAGAATTACAATTGTTTGTCCAAGATCCCCCAAGGAGTAGGCAGTGAGCAAATTAGCAGGGTTCGAAAGAGAAATACAACACAGGGTATACCTGGGGTCTCCAATCATGGCTACTTTAAGCCTGGAGGACTTCAGCTCCCAGAATTCCCCAGCCAGCTTTGCTGTTGCTTTGCTGGCTGAGGAATTCTGGGAGTTGAAGTCTACCAGGCTTAAAGCAGCCACGGTTGGAGACCCCTGGAATAAATTGTCTTTGAGCCACTGATTAGCACCAAAGACTGACGTACACGAGAATTTCCACCTCTTCCTTATGAATCAGCGCTGTCCCCACTCTGCTGCTACGAGGCTTATTTCTTTTCTCACCAGTTCAGGGGGCCCGCGATGCTCAGGTCTCTTCCCGCAGGCTGCCATGCTGCCTACCTTCTACGTCACTCTTAGGCGACACTGACTCCGTTAAGAGCTACAAAGTAGGAAAATTAACCCCCCCACCCCACCCCACACACACTGGTTAGAGACACCCGAGTGATAATTTAACCCGAACGGCTCCCAGCGTCTTCTAGTCCTCAAGACATCATTACTGCCGCACTTCTTCTCAGAGTCAAGTGGAGTGGGTCTAAAGTTAAGGAATAAAATTAGACAGTTGAAAGCTCACAATACCACTTCGCTTTCCTATGTCTTCTGTAGGATATATACGTATATCTATAGCTACTTGGGCAAGCGACGCGCAGGCGCCTTCAGTGACTGGCGGAGGCGGGCCCAGGCTCAGGCGGGGCCGCGCACGCCACGGGAGAGACACCAATAGAGCCGCCTCTGCTGGAGTTGTGCGCGCTCCCGCCTCCGCTGAGGTGGCTGAGGGGATCGGGAGGATGGGGGAGGCGGTGGTGTCCGCCACGTTGGTAGGCCTCTCGCTGGTCCTCGGCGCCGCCGTTTTGTGGGCGCTGCTGGTCTTTCTCACGCGGTGGACGAAGGCTGCGGCGCCGAGCAAGGAGGACGTGACCAAATTGAGCGGGACGCCCGAGGGGGGTAAGCGAGCGCTGAAGCCGCGCGGTCAAGCTTTCTGCCGGGGAGGGGCGGGGGGGTTCGAGGCGACGTTTCCATCTTGCGCAAGAAATGAAGCCGTGGCAGCCGCGAGTTATAAAAATTGCATTGAAAACGCGCCGCGCGTTTATTTTGTCCCTCATCATTGTGCTTTTCTTTTCCTCAGGAGGCAACTGGACTTTCTTGTTTTTTTTACTTTGAAGGCGTTTCGCTTCTCATTCAAGAAGTTTCTTCAGCTCTGACCAGATAGTGGGGAACGGAAGGATTTATACTGCTCAAAAAAATAAAGGGAACCCTCAAAGAACACATCCTAGATCTGAATGAATGAAATATTGTCATTGAATACTTTGTTCTGTACAAAGTTGAATGTGCACAACAGCATGTGAAATTGATTGTCAATCAGTGTTGCTTCCTAAGTGGACAGTTTGATTTCACAGAAGTTTGATTTACTTGGAATGATATTGTGTTGTTTAAGTGTTCCCTTTATTTTTTTGAGCAGCTGCTCATTTGCATCCTTTTAGAGGGTCCTTGAAACCTCTAAAGCAGCGGCCCCCAAACTACGGCCCGTGGGCCGGATGCGGACCGCTGAGGTCTTTTAACCGGCCCGCAGCAGCACACGAGATTTTACCGATCGATATAATAAGAGGGAGAAATAGAGAGGGAGAGAAAGGGAGAAATAGGGAGAGGGGGGAGAGAGAAAGTGTGAGAGATACAAAGAGGGAGAGTTAGAAAGAGAGTTAGTGAGAGAAAGAGAGAAGAGAGAAAGAAAGAGAAAGAGGGAGAGATAGAGAGGGAGAGAGAAAGGAAGAGGGAGAGATAGAAAGAGAGAAAAATGAGAAAATGATGGAGGGAAGGAACGAGGGAGAGGAAAATGAAACAAATGAGAGAAAAGGAAGAGGGAAGAGAGAAGTGGAGAGGAAGGAGGGAAGGAAGAAGAAATGGAGTTTGTTGATTTAAGTTTAAATTTACTTGTTAATAAAGAAGTATAAATTACTTAATTATTAATTACTTAATTACTTATTACTTCTTCTTTATTTTAAATTTTGTATTTGTTCCCATTTTGTTTTTTACTTTAAATAAGGTATGTGTAGTGTGCATAGGGATTTGTTCATAGGTTTTTTGTATAGTCCGGCCCTCCAACAGTCTGAGGGACAGTGAACTGGCCCCATGTGTAAAAAGTTTGGAGACCCCTGCTCTAAAGGTTTATTTGTGTAGTGCTCCTGGTTCTTGTAGTCTGCAATTTTTCTCTGGAAATCCATTCCTACCCCCCCACTCAGGATTTCCAGAGGCAAAGCTGAAGACCAGAGGAACCAGGAGCACTACTCAAGTAACCCTTAAAACATAAATAAAATTCCAAGTGTTCCAAGGACCCTCTAAAGCAGTGTTTTTCAACCAGTGTGTTGCAGTACACTAATGGTCAAGTGTGCCATGGGGAAATTAAACATGGGTCCCCAAACTACGGCCCGCGTGCTGGATATATATATATTATATGTACTGTGTTAGAGTGTCATTTCGTGTCATTTTGGTTGGTGGTGTGCCTCAGGTTATTGTAAATGTAAAAAATGTGCCGCGGCTCAAAAAAGGTTGAAAATCACTGCTCCAAAGGGATGCAGACTACCAGCTGTCTGAAAGGAATTTGATTGATTGATTGATTGATTGATTGATTGATTGATTGAATGAATGAATGAATGAATGAATGAATGAATGAATGAATGAATGAATGAATTTGATCTGGGCAGCTCACAACCCAAAAAAGTAAAACATGGAATGCAATACTAAAACCCCTAAAAAACAATCTAAAATGATTTAAAACCAACAATAAAAAACATTTAAAAACCATGCATATCATTAATGGACAGATCCCAATGGTGTACCATCAGATCAACAGCCCAAAGCTGTTGATCTGATGGCACTGGAAAAATAACTTCCGACTGTTTTTTACACTTATGACTATTGCAGCATCCCCATGGTCATGTGATCAAAATTCAGATGCTTGGCAACCAATTCATATTTATGATCATTGCAGTTCTCCAGGTCATACAAAAAGCTTTTGTGACTTTCTGACGTGCAAAGGCAATGGGGAAACCACGTTCACTTAACAACCCACTTACTAACTTAACTTTTTATTTATTTATTTTATTTATTTATTTATTAGATTTGTATGCCACCCCTCTCCGCAGACTCGGGGCGGCTAACAACAAGAAAAAAGACAATGTAAACAAATATAATATTAAAAATAGTCTAAAAAACCCCAATTTAAAGAACCAATCATACATACAAACATACCATGTATAAATTCTATAAGCCTAGGGGGAAGGGAAAATTTCAATTCCCCCATGCCTGACGACAGAGGTGGGTTTTAAGGAGCTTGCGAAAGGCAAGGAGGGTGGGGCCAACTCTGATATCTGAGGGGAAATTGGTTCCAGAGAGTCAGGGTCGCCACAGAGAAGGCTCTTCCTCTGGGTCCCGCCAGACGACATTGTTTAGTCGACGGGACCCAGAGAAGGCCAACTCTGTGGGACCTAACTGGTCGCTGGGATTTGTGCGGCAGAAGGCAGTCCCGGGGATATTCTGGTCCGATGCCATGAAGGGCTTTATAGGTCATAACCAACCCTTTGAATTGTGACCGGAAACCGATCGGCAACCAATGCAGACTGCGGAGTGTTGGAGTAACATGGGCATATTTAGGAAAGCCCATGATAGCTCTCGCAGCTGCATTCTGCACAATCTGAAGTTTCCGAACACTTTTCAAAGGTAGCCCCATGTAGAGAGCGTTACAGTAGTCGAGCCTCGAGGTGATGAGGGCATGAGTGACTGTGAGCAGTTAGTCCCGGTCGAGGCTCAACTGGTGCACCAGGCGAACCTGGGCAAACGTCCCCCTCGCCACAGCTGAAAGATGATTTTCTAATGTAAGCTGTGGATCGAGGAGGACGCCCAAGTTGCGGACCCTCTCTGAGGGGGTCAATAATTCCCCCCCAAGGGTTATGGATGGACAGATGGAATTGTCCTTGGGAGGCAGAACCCACAGCCACTCCATCTTATCCGGGTTGAGTTTGAGTCTGTTGACACCTATCGAGACCCCAACAGCCTCCAGACTCTGTTGACACCTATCGAGACCCCAACAGCCTCCAGACACCGGTGCACATCACTTCCACTGCTTCACTGACTGGACAAGGAGTGGAGATGTAAAGCTGGGTATCATATGCATATTGATAATACCTCACCCCATGCCCTTGGATGATCTCACCCAGCGGTTTCATGTAGATATTAAATATTAGGAGGGAGAGGACCGACCCCTGAGGTACCCCACAAGGGAGCAACCTAGAGGTCGACCTCTGACCCCCCACTAACACCGACTGCGACTGACCGGAGAGGTAGGAGGAGAACCACTGGAGAACAGTGCCTCCCACTCCCAACCCCTCCAGCCGGCGCAGAAGGATACCATGGTCGATGGTATCGAAAGCCGCTGAGAGGTCAAGAAGCACCAGGACAGAGGATAAACCCCTGTCCCAGGCCCGCCAGAGATCATCCATCAGAGCGACCAAAGCAGTTTCCGTGCTGTAGCCGGAATGATTACTTGCAATGATTCACTTAACAACTGTGGCAAGAAAGATTACAAAATAGGGCAAAATACACTTAACAAATTTCTCACTTAGCAACATAACTTTTGGACAACTTTGGTTTTAAATTGAGGACTACCTGTATTTCTATAGATGTGTGTGTGGCAAGATTCTATGTATAGGCAAACAACAATAAAGAAACTACTCACAACCAGCTTCATATGTCTGACAACTACAAGAGTATTTATGGGTATCATAATGAAGCAAAGCATATATGTTTTATACAGTATATTAAAAAGTATTATAAGGTTGTCAGGATTCCAAGTAACACCCCCAACAAAATAAATCTCCGAGGCTTAAGTTCCCTCAAAGTTACATTTTATTAGAGATGTCACATTGGCACATATGGAAAAATACAAATCTGAAAGCTTCCAGGTTTCTCCACCCAATGCAAAGTTCAAGTCCTTGCCCCAAGTCCATCACATGGTCCAATCAAAGCACCTCTCAGATGCTTCCCAAGTCCAGCCTCCCAGGTGCAGGGCAACATGTCCTTGAACCTCTGAGAAAGGAATGTTATGACTATATATCACCCAGGCTTCACATAATTCTCCCCTCCCACTTCCCCACAGGCCGAACAAAAGATGACACTAAGATTATAAAAAAGCTAACATGAAACTTTTACTATAGGTGATTATTTAGAGGTCTTCGTATCACATTTTCTTTATCCCTTTCTTAGCCTTTGAGCTCCAAAGACATGTGAACCCTTATGTAATGGGTATTTTTATGTCTTAAACTAAGAACACATAAATACTAATTGATACAGAAATAACTTCATTTTAAAGCCTTGATTTTTAGATTAAAAAGCATTCTGCTGCAGGCTACTTATTTTTTGTTGTGCTGATCTGATAATTGAAAAACACTATTAGTGATTCAAACAACAGTTAAAACCAATTAGTCCTTGATTTCTTACATTTTTTTCTTCAACTGTATTCCTCAGATCAAAATGCGAATGGTGATGCAGCCAGCAAAACAGGCCTGAAAAAGGCGAAACAGCAGCGAATTCGAAAAGAGAAGCCTCAACAGCATACTTTCACACACCCACTTCTGGCTTCAGCCCTCAAGGTGAGCTCTGGTGGGTAACATTCTTACATGTCGCTATTTCAACTTTTTTTTCTTGAGCTGACCACACGTGTCTGCCAACCGGCCTACTTTTATTCTCTGTAGTAGAGATAACTAAAGAGGCAGTAACACTTGGAAGCTTAAAGGTGAAGTTGGAAAAATAATGGAACACCTCTACCATATCTTGTTTCTGAAATCTTGGGAAGTCAGAATTTGTAAGTGTACTATTCAGTGGTAATACCAGGTTACTTACAAAAAGGATTGGATTCATATTGTATAGCTTTCATTTTCTAGGACTTGCCTCCCTCATATCCCAGACCATGGGTTATGCATTGAATGTAATTACTTTATCTGGGTTTCATTGTGAAATCCTGAGCTACTGCGCAGAAATAAACAACTTTGTGATATGAAAAAGCAGGTCCGTCCTGCCATCTTTAACATTGTATCTTCCTGTTCACTGATGAACTTGCCATCATTTTGCTTTACTTGATTATATCTACTTATCCAAGGAGTTAAATGGGAATCCAACTGTTTACTGGATGATCCATAGCAATTCGCCAAGTTTTGTTAAAAGATCGATAGCAGAAGAATGCAAATAATTTTGAGATTAAAACACCCTAAGTTTTCTGTTGCCAATTTCACTTAAGTATACCTGACTCCAAAACAATTGAATTTGATCACTATTTCACAGTTGAATTAGCCCGCTGATGGTGAACCTATGGCACACGTGTTGGAAATAGCATGCCAACCGTCGCCATTGCTCTTCCAGGTTCCGAGTCTACGGAGAGGGGCAGCATACAAATCTAATAAATAATAATAATAAATAATAATAATAATAATAATGTGCGCAGTCCAGCTGGTCTTCACACATACATTGGAGCACTGGAAGCTGGTAGAGCAGCTCTTTGGCGTGTATGCGTGCACCGGGAAGTTGAGATTCTGATTTCCAGCTCACACATTCCCAACAGCCAGCTAGTCTGCACTTGCATGCACGCCAGGAACTGGAAGCTGAGTTTTCTGGCAGGCGCAGGTGTACCGGGGAACTGTTCTCTCAGTTTCTGGCACTTCCACGCATGTGCACTAGGGTGCTGCTTTTCTGGTGGTCTCCCGTGTGGAGCTGTGCACTCCCGTTTCGGCACTTGATACTAGAAAGGTTCCCAAACGCTGAATTAGTTTGTTCTGAGGTTGGAATGTTTGTGGTAAAATTAGAGAAGGTGCGTAAAGGTCCTTGACTAGATAGTTATACTCTCTTTTCTCATAATCACAATTTTAAAATAAATCCTTTTAAAAAGAACTTTAACTACTTTTTGCTCCTTAGATAAGAGGTGCCCAGTGTGTAAGACACCTGGTTTTATTAATAGGCCAAAGGATAATTTTCTTTTTGTTCTGTAGGGTCACAGTGGGAATGTCACCTGCCTGGACTTCAGCACTAATGGGAAGTATTTGGCATCCTGCTCTGATGACCGTACGGTGCGTATCTGGAGTACCAAAGACATTTTGGAGAGGGAGCATCGCTGTATGCGGGTTAATGTGGAGCTGGACCATGCTACCCTGGTTCGCTTCTTCCCGGACTCCAGGTAGGATGGAGGTTTGGATAATATCCTTTTCATTACCTGCTTGCCTGTAATCTGCCTTAATCCTGAAGGAAAATGGACAGTGCAGTAAAATAGAAACATAGAAGATTGATGGCAGAAAAAGACCTCATGGTCCATTTAGTCTGCCCTTATACTATTTCCTGTATTTTATCTTAGGGTGGATATATGTGTATCCCAGGCATGTTTAAATTCAGTTACTGTGGATTTACCAACCACGTCTGATGGAAGTTTGTTCCAAGCATCTACTACTCTTTCAGTAAAATAACATTTTCTCACGTTGCTTCTGATCTTTCCCCCAACTAACCTCAGATTGTGCCCCCTTGTTCTTATATTCACTTTCCTATTAAAAACTCTTCCCTCATGAACCTTATTTAACCCTTTAACATATTTAAATCAAGAAGAATATAATAAAAACTAAACTGAAAAAAGGTTTTGCAGTAAACTTTGTAGGCAGAGCATTGCAAAAAGAGAAGTTGTTTCAGTCACATAATGTAGCTAAAGAGAGTGAAGATTTTGTCACTGATTCCTTTTGGCAGAAAAGCAGCAGTAAGAAATGAAGCTAGTCTGAAGTTGCACACCTGCAAGCATTTACAGACGCTTCATAAACCATGGTGGGCTTATGTTGTATGATTACCAACCAGAGCAGCTTCTTCCTTATGATCGTTGTGTTGCTTATATGCCTTTCTTTCTTTTCTTTCTTTCTTTCTTTCCTTCCTTTCTTTCTTTCTTTCTTTCTTTCTTCCAGAGCTTTCATTGTTTGGTTGGCATATGGAGACACCCTCAGAGTTTTTAAAATGACAAAGAAAGAGGATGGCACTTTTACATACATCGCAATTCCAGAAGAATTTCCAAAGCAGCACAAGGCTCCTATCATCAATATTGGGGTTGCTGATACAGGTATGAAAGCTGGTCTTTTGAACAGCCTAACTTATACAACTATGGTTCAGCTTTATTTCCTCAAAAGCAAATTAATTTGCTTGGTTTCCTGAATAATATATACGTATATAGCTGCATCAGCTTGTCAGAATTGTAGCCTTATCTTTGCCCTTTATTCCCCCAGGGAAGTATATCATGAGTGCCTCCAGTGATACCACCATCCTGATCTGGGACATGAAGGGGGAAATTCTGGCTAGCATCAACACCAACCAGATGAACAACACCTTTGCAACTGTGTCACCATGTGGGAGGTAAGGAAGGGCAGTCACTTGTTTACATTTCTATTATGTCAGAAATTTAGAGATACCGTCTTTGTATTGTAAATAATATTGAAGAACAGAAAAGCTCACCAAGTGGTTCAATGAATTTTGGCGTTTCCTTTCCTATAGGTTTGTTGGTTCATGTGGATTCACCCCTGATGTAAAGGTGTGGGAAGTGTGTTTCAGCAAGAGTGGAGATTTCCGGGAAGTGAACAGAGCCTTTGAGCTGAAGGGGCATAAGGCTGGCGTGTATTCCTTTGCTTTTTCCAATGACTCTCGGCGGTGAGAAGCTATCACTTCTATGGAATAAGGACATTTTATAATAACTTGTTCACATCTTTCCTTTGAACCCTCTCTCTAGTTTTCCTGATAGCCTTGGTGTGAGGAAGAGAAAGGCCCTTTGGACTCGCTTCCGTCCTCTTTATAAACCAATGGAGGAATTTCCTTTTAAGATTAAGTGAATATGTTCCCACAATATAGTTAGCCAGCTCAAATTAATTTGGGGCTAGGTTTTTTTTTTGGGGGGGGGGGCTGGGGCTTATGTTGTTTCAACGCAAGCCATTTTATTCACAATTTTAAGTATTTTGTAGACTCAAAAAATATATTAAATTATGAATTAATGGAGTTAAGTAAATGCAATTAATAAATGGCCCATTATTCAGCAATATCCTTTGTTAATAGGTTCTCAGTTGGTTTATTTAGTATGATTTTATTGCTTAGCATTTCCTGAACATTGCTAGGGCAAATATGTAGGGTTTTTTTAGTTTTTAATATTTTATAGACTTTATTATAAGTTATGGGCTATTTTGTTATATTGTTAACAATAACAACAGAGTTGGAAGGGACCTTGGAGGTCTTCTAGTCCAACCCCCTGCTTAGGCAGGAAACCCTACACTACTTCAGACAGATGATTATCCAACATCTTCTTTAAAACTTCCAGTGTTGGAACGTTCACAACTTCTGCAGGCAAGCTGTTCCACTGATTAATTTTTCTGTCAGGAAATTTCTCCTTAGTTCTATGTTTTATGGTATTAACTTGTTAATGGCTCAGAGTCACATATATAAGATGGGTGGCTGTATACATCAAATAAACCTTCAGGAAACTAAAAACAGATACTCTGGCACCAGCAAGCCAGATCTCTTGAAGGCATCTATATCATACGTACTAGAGTAAGTCTATATGTATAACCATTTTACAAATTTATGATATGAATTATACACTGCTCAAAAAAATAAAGGGAACACTCAGAGAACACGTCCTAGATCTGAATGAATGAAATATTGTTGAATGTGCTGACAACATGTGAAATTGATAGTCAATCAGTGTTGCTTCCTAAGTGGACAGTTTGATTTTACAGCAGTTTGATTTACTTGGAGATATATTGTGTTGTTTAAGTGTTCCATTTATTTATTTATTTATCAATATATATTTAAGGGGAGCTCTGTGGTTAGTTTCTGGACATTAGAACCTTAGAAAGGAAACATAAATAAGACGCTGATAGACGCTACTACAGGCTGAAGCCTATAGTAAGCCTATAGTAGACTGAACTACAGTATTAGTTGCTAAATAATATGTGCCATTCTTTCACCCTAACAGGATGGCAACAGTTTCAAAGGATGGCACTTGGAAGTTCTGGGACACAGATGTTGAATATAAAAAGCAACAGGATCCTTACCTATTGCTGACAGGCAGTTGTAAGGTAACGGAGCCCTGCCGCATTGCTCTGGCTCCTGATGCCCGGGCAGTGGCCATTTCCAGCAGCACCAGCATTTTTCTTTATAACACCCAGCGTGGGGAGGAGGAAGAGTGCTTTCAAGGTGCTCATGGAGAGCACATAACAGACTTGGCCTTTGACGTGAGCAGTCGCTTCCTGATTTCCTGTGGGGACCGAGCCATCCGTGTCTTCCACAACACAACTGGGTATAGGGCTGTGGTGGAAGAAATGAAGACGCTGCTGAAAAAGGCTTCCAATGAGTCTACTAAGCAGAGACTGCAGCAACAAATAACAGACGCCCAGAGTGCATTGGATAATATCTATGGCAAGAAGTGAATTGCTCCAAAAAGCATGTTTTCTGTGCAAATTTGGGGCTATTTTTTTAATATGCAAAATGAGAACTAATAAAACAATTTTTGCACAGCTGTTGTTTCTTGGGATTTTCTAATGACTATTTAGAACAAGGAAGACAACACAGTTTGTCCTGTTGTTCTAATTGTCAATTGGTGCTTATGGCTGAGTCATATGGCTTTCATCGCCCTTGCGTCTTGGACATTCTGAGAAGTCTTAGTGTTATTATTTCAAAGGGCAAAAGAAGTTGAAAAGGTGTCTTCACCAAAGAATTTGAAAATACAAGAGTGAATTCTGACATTTTGGAAGTCGGAAAATCTCTAATTCTTCGTACTAGGTAGGTGCAAAATATTGCAGCTCAGAGTATCCTAAATTTGAAACAAGCTTTGAGTTCAAAACAGATGTTTTAAGCTCAAATAGACTTTTATAACGAAACACCTTGAATCCAGATGTTTGCATACCACTACCTTATCTATGCCATCATTCCTTTTAATTAGAATTTTGTTTGCATTTTGTCATGCCAGCCACATGACCACGGAGATTTCTTTGGACAGCACTAGCTCTTCTGCTTTGTAATGGAGATGAATACTGCCCCTTAGAGTCGGAAATGACTAGCACATAAATGCAAACTTTTACCTTTAACAGGAATAAACCCCTAGCTAAATGTTATCTGCATTAACTGCTTGTTGGCTCTTCACTCAGTTCAGTTTTGAGAGTTGTGAATTCTCTGACGTACTTTCCTGAAAAGGATGAGTTTGGTTATTGGTATATTTATAACTTCTTTAGATTACAAACAAGAACAAACATGAAATACAGGGAGTCCTCAACCTATGATGAGTCACTTAACAACTGTTCAAAATTATGATGGGCCCAGGAGTGATTCCCCTTGCATAAAGCACTTCTGGATGCTGCAAAATGTGCTTCCCTTCAGTGTCATACGACTGCCTTCCAGGTACTTGGCAACTGCTCTCCTTTACAACTAATTACAGCATTCTATGAAATGGGGACCATGATTTTATGACTTAGTTTTGCTAGTTTGGGCAAAAACTCCATTTTGGTTTAATTTTAAGGTTATATATGAACCAAAACACTATAGTTTATTTCATGAACCTTATTTTTAATATTTAAAACTTACTATTAAGCAAATACTTAAGTAAACCTATGTCTCCAAATTATGTTTCCCCCCCTTATGTAGCAGTCTCTGAAAAGTTCTATATGTGAATTATAATTGCTTATTTGTACCCGGACTATCATTAAGTGTTGTCCTTATGATTTCTGACAAACTTATATTTTATGTACACTGAGAGCAAATGCACCAAAACAAATTCCTTGTGTGTCCAATCACACTTGGCCAATAAAGAATTCTATTCTATTCTATATTTTATTCAACGTGAGAACCCAACTGTCCCTTTAGCATATGATGTCATAATACAATACAAACAGCAATAGAAATCTGAAAGGCAGTTTTATCTTTGAAAATCTAAACTTATCTTAACACTTGGATGGGATAGTTTGGGAAAATTAAAAAAGAGTCTTTGGAGAGGGGCGGCATACAAATCTAATAAATTATTATTATTATTAATTATTATTATTACCAAGTCCACAAGATATCACAGCGAAGGCTCAAAGGAAACTCATCTGCCGTAAATGAAAGCCTTCCTCCATTTGTACCTACCATTTGACGTCAGGTCTTAAGAATCCTTAGGTAGACCACACCTAGAGTACTGAGTCTGTCAAGAAGGGTGGCATAGAAATCCGACCAAATAAATAAATCCAGTTTTGGTTACCATCCTACAAAAAAAGACATTGAAACTCTAGAGAAAGTGCAGAAGAGAGCAACCAGGATGTTAAGGGGACTGGAAACTAAAACATACGAAGAGAGGTTACAGGAACTGGGCATGGCCAGTCTGGCGAAGAGAAGGACCAGGGGAGACATGATAGCAGTGTTTCAATATTTGAGGGGCTGCCACGGGGTGTGTGTGTGTGGGTTTCAGGCGGTTTTCCAAAGCACCAGATGGCCAGACAAGGAATAAAAGATGGAAGCTGGTCAAGGAGGGATTCAACCTGGAAATGAGGAACTTTCTGGTGGCGAGAGCCAGCTTCCCTACAGAGGTTATGAGAGCTCCAACACTTGAGACTTTCAAAGGGAAGTTGGACTGCCATTTGTCCGAAATGGTGTAGGGACTCTCACTTGAGGGAGGTGCAGGGGGGTTAGACAAGATGACCTCCAATATCCCTTCCAACTCTAATAATCTAACTCGGAGGTAGGCAAAGTTGGCTGTTTAATGAGATGTGGACCTCAATCCCCAGAATTCCTCAGCTAGCATGATTGACTCAGGAATTCTGGGAGTTGAAGTCTACAAGTCATAGAAGAGCCAACTTTGCTTACCCCGATTTAACCAATTCCAATAGACACTCTATTACAGCTTTTTCTGTTACTTTTCCTTACATAAATGACATGCAATCGCTTTATGAAACATTATAACTATATTTCCCCCTAATTTTATCTAAAACAAATCAACAGCATAGCAAAACTAGTTCTTCAGAAGCCCTAAAAAACTCCTGTCCCAGAACGCGCTTCGCACCTCCCCTACGCACGGGGCACATGAAACCGCCTCGCGCATGCGCCTAAGGAGCCCGTACTCTTTCTCAGGCGGGGCGCTGACGCGTTACGCACGGAGGTAGAAGGGCGGCACGCGCATGCGCATGAGGGCACAGCGGCGGCTGCGGGAGCTGGGGCTGCTGGGGCCACAGGCGCCATGTCGGGCCGCTCAGTGCGGGCAGAGACCCGCAGCCGCGCCAAGGATGACATCAAAAAAGTCATGGCGGCCATCGAGCGCGTTCGCAAATGGTGAGGGACAGGAGGGAGGGGTCGTGGGGGGGGAGGGGTCTGATAAGGGGTCAGCCAATCCCCGCCGAATGCGGCCTTGGTGACAGCTAAACAGCCAACTGGTGGCAGGCGTTTATTTTGGTGGGTGGGGCTTTTGCGAAACGGCCAATCATCTTGTAACAACTGAAGTGGCCGGGTGCGGGAAGCTGTGCGATTTGTAGTGGAGGCAAGGGGACCTGTCACATAGTTTAGATTGACGTGACGCTACACCAGTCGAATCCCAGGGGAGCTTAAAAAAAGTAGGGAGCCGGGTTGCTATAGGGATATGGCGGGCCTACCTGCTAGCTGCCTGCCTCATCTAGCTGCTTGGAGATGGATGCGAGCAGGAGGGGAGGTTTTGCTTTGCTTGCGTGTGCCGCACAAGTTTCCTATGCATAAACAGGAAGGGGGCAAAGATTTCAGCCCATTTTTTTTTAAAAAAAAACTGTAATTGTGCGACGTTAGCAATCTGCACAACAACCTTGCAAGGTAGGCCAGTAATGGCACCTCCATATTTCAGAGGTAAGCATTGAGATTATAGGGGCTCATTAGCCAGATACACAGCCTCCATCTTTTAGAGTCAGTCACTCCACCACAGAACATGACATTTGATAATGTCCCTTATGGAATGCCTTCCTGTCTATTTTTGCAGGATGGGAATGTCTGACTAATTTGTATTGGGATATGTGTCATGATCCATAACTACACAGAAGTCTTACAGCCAGTGGATGATTATTTTGGCCAACACATTATTTTCCTTTGTTGGAGCTCAGTTCTGATAGAAAGAAGCAACTCAGTGTGGCTGGTATGTTTTGGGGGCCAATATTTATTTATTTGTTTCATTTTATTAATTTAAATGCTGCCCCTCTCCAAGAATATGGGGTGGCTTACAACCTATAAAAACAACAATTACAATAGGTAAATTAGGAATATATGGGAGCCATGTTCTTCCTGGATTGCAGAAGTGATTGTTCAGGGTCTGGTTTATATTTCTTCTATAGTTGTGTAGTATTTGGTCTGATATAGAAAGTTGTGTCTGAATCTCAGGATCTAAAGATGGGGGTGGGGTTAAAAACAAGAGGGCGAATATAAAACACCCAACTATATATATATTAATTTTCAAATTCAGCAAAAATGTGACATATATATGTCACATACACACACATATATATTCCCATGACTCAGATTATATAAGGAAGCACTTGAACATTTTGTCTGATTCACTTCATTGGCAACTAATTGCAGATACATTTTTTAAAAAATTGGGTCATATGATACATGATTATACAATTGTACAGGAGTGGGATATAGAAATTAATATATAACTTGGTTACTGTTTGAAAATAATGAATGGCTATATTTTGTGGGGGAGAGAATAGATTCAGATTCCTGTGGTCTGGCATCAGCTGTTTTGGCTATAAGAAGAAGTGGCTGGGATGGAGCAGTTTATTGGTCAGTTTAAATGAATATTATGCTTTCCAAAGAGAGTTCCCAAGATAAAAGAATGGAGCATGCTACAAACAAGTGAAAATTGGTAAAATAGCCCCAAAGTAGTAAAAATAGTTTCTCTTCAAGTTAGTAGCAAAAGAAAAAGGAGCCAAGCCAGTCAGAACCAGCCTTTTTTATAAAAAATACTTCCATTTCTTCACACAACATGCTAAACCATAAAACATCGTTTAAAACTAGTAAAGATGATAAAGGGTCAGGACTAAATAAATTTCATTATGTGAATGTCATCAGAGTAAGGTATAACATGGTTGAATATGGGCTGAATTATTTTTTATGTTATATGAATGCAATCTGTAGCTGCTGTTAAAAACTTTAGACATTATTGATGCATAAATTAAGTTCAACTTAACTTATGCATAACTTATGCAGCATGTTGAACTTAAAGATATTGAAAGATATTGAACAATGGTAGAGAAGCAATAGTAACAGGATTGGCAAGTATCAAAGGTTAGTACTGTAGAAGTTCAGTTTCTTATCAAATGGTGGTGGTATTTATAGCTGTAAACAACACGAGATTCTGAGAAAATAACTTATTCAGCTTATCTGTGTATTTGAGAACTCTTGTGGTTTTTCACAATAGCTAAGGTAAATTTGATAGCTGTAGGAAACATGCAAAAAGATTAATCTTGTGCTTGTTCGTTGTAAATCTTTTAGTATAGACCAGCAGATTATATTAAATAGATTGAAGATACTATTTTTTTCAGCTATTTTTTCTCTCTACTGTATTTTTAATGATGTTTTACAGCTTTGGCCTGTGCAATCTCTGAAAGCCTTGGGTGCATCTCTAACAGGCCTTCCAAAAGCTGCCACCGCATTTTAATTATTAATCAGTATTAGTCTGAGCAATCAATATTAGTCTGAGAAGTTGCTTTATTATCCATATGTAGCTTAACATTGTTTCATTTTTGAGATGACCCTGCCTATTTTTAATGATATGGCCTCTTGAACCACACTCAAAGACTAGAGTATAAAGTTTGGATTCCAAAATGTTATTTACTCCTGAGCTAAGCAACACAAAGTGCTGCAAGTCATCTCACCCCCACTAACAGATGAGAAGACATACTATGTTATACAATTTCATCTTAAGTAAAAAGTAAAGAAAAAAAGCAGAAACCCAATAAAACTGAAATAACTCCACTGTTCACTTAAGCCAATCCTGTAAATTATAACTGGGAAAGAAATTTGCTTGACTTTTATCTAATCACATTCATGCTTTGATGCAGGGAGAAGAAATGGGTAACAGTGGGAGACACATCACTGAGGATATTCAAGTGGGTGCCTGTGGCTGATAGCAAAGAGGTAAGGGATGAAAGCGTCAAGGAACAGGGCCTGCTGGTGGGGGCGCTTGGACTATTCTCCAACATGAGGCAAGAACTGGAGCACCTGACAGAATGAGCAATATGCTACTTTTACTTCCCCTTCCTACAAACAAAAACACAATCACACTTGGCCAATATAGAATTCTGTTCTATCCTTGCGGTAGTGTGACACAAGTCAGTTCATTTTCAATAGACTTCCTGCTTCTCTGAAGGAAATTAAAAATGAAACAGAAATAAATCCCATCTGCTTTGGTACTATCCTTTCCCAGCTACCTCTACCTGAGCCACCAGAGTGGGATGGGAGGGTATGCTATGGGTCCCTCTTTTTAAGGAGGTTCATCTACTGGGACCATGAAAAAGGGCCTCCTCTGTTGTGGCTTCCTCCCTATAGAACATCATCCCTATGGAGATATATTGGCCCCCAAATTGATCCTGTTTTGAAAGGCCTTGAAGACGGGCTTTTGCCAATGGGCCTGGAGACCCCAGGGTGATATAGTGGTTTGTTTGATTGTTATCGTTAGGAAGGCAGAGGTTTATTGGGTTTCGTATTTGAGATATTTATGTCTCTACGTCACTGGTGGGATCACCCAGAGTGAGTTGAGCAGCCATACACAGTACATTTTCTAAATAAATGACAACTTGGATGTGTGATGAAGAAGAGAGAGCCTTATTTAAAGCCTTCTTAATAGATAGCAAAACTAGTTCTCATGTTTAATTCTTCAAAGACATATCACATTCTAGAAAGGAGGCCTTGCTTTCCTCTGAAGCCCAATCTGCTTCAACTGCTAATTGTAGAGGATGCATATATGTGGTAGAGATATTTATTTTGCACACTAGCTACAAACCTTACTGCCTTCTTTCTCATTTCAAGAAAGAGAAGTCCAAATCCAGTGGTACTGCTGCTGTCCCAGAACCAAATGGCTATCCAGCTGAAACTGCCGCCAACTCTTCCCTTCTCCTGGAATTCCAAGGTGATTAGACTTCAGGTCTTTCTTGCATATGGATAAAGCAGAAAAGACATGGCTCTGCAAGCATTGGCAAAGAGGTCCTGTAAGAGCCTGAGGCATCATTACCACGTAACAGGATTAAGAAAGCAACGGCCCTGTGTCAAATCATTGCAAATCATTGCTAGCCAAATTGCTAATACTGTGCTAGATGGACCCATCTTTCAACCCGTGTTAGGATTATTTATTTATTTAATTAATTCAACTTCTATGCTGCCCAATCCCGAAGGACTCAGGGCGGCTTACAACAATGTAAAATTACAAATATAATAAAAATACCGTAAGTCAAATATACAGTCTAAAACTATAAAACCCTAATTAAAACCCATAGTTAAACTATCCAATCTTCATACATGCATACTGCATACATAATACAATATTCCTATACTTCAGGAAAAACCAAATGCACAGGTATATAGGTGGTAACCTGGTTGAACAGTAATAACCACATAAATATAAGCCAACAGTGTTTTGCAACTGCCAAAAAATCAATGCAGTCCTAGGCTGCATCAACAAAGGGATGGTAATCAATATCACAAGAAATTATAGTGCTCCTCTATACTGTATTATGATACCACATTTGGAATACCCTGTCCAATTCTCCATAGTTTTAAAATTTAGTCGGGTTTTGTTTGTCATCAATAAATGTATAGGAAAAACTGAATTTCTATCTCCAGCTATTGGAAATACTGTTCACTTTGTTTCTGGTATTTCAGCAAACTTCAGAGGATCCCTTCAGTCCATAAGTCTTAGAAACTTGATTTTGATTTTAACACAAAACCTCAAGATACTCATGAAATGGGATTTTGTGTTCAATATTACACTGACTAGGGAAGGGGATTATAATTTTTACTTATCCAGCTATTTGAAAATTTCAATTTTGTTCCAGTTATTATCTTGCAGATGCAACACCAGCAATGCTACTTCTGGTTCCATTTCACTGAAAAGTCTTTTTTTCTGTTTGGTTTCCCCAGATGAGAATAGCAACCAGAGCTCCCTTTCAGACACCTATCAACTAAAGGCAGACAGCAGTGCTGCTTCCAGTCCCAGTCCACAGCAAAGTGAATCCATGAGCCCTAGTCACACTTCTGACTTCCGCACAGACGATTCACAGCCACCCACGCTTGGACAGGAGCCCTTGGAAGGTGAGTCGTTTGGCTAAGGAGTTGTGACCCCACAAAAAGCCATTGACAGTCCTGACATATTTTGTAGAATTCCTGGTATGAGGCTTCAGTAAGTAATGGCATACTATCCTTGCTATTTTCGACTGCAGAGTATTGAATAGCCAGTTCAATGAAAACCTTGAAGTGTCATTGACCCTCTTTTTTTTTGGGTTAATTTTCAGAACCTGCTCTCCCTCCGTCAGAAGTAGCTGATGAGCCTCCAACCCTCACAAAAGAAGAGCCAGTAAAACTCAAGGCTCAGGTAAGGCCTATGAAATAGGCAACAGCTTTCCATGGTAGATTCGGACCCACACACTTTAGCAGAAGGCAGTATTAATATTCAGACATTTCTGTCTGGATATTCAGCTACAGAATTCCTAGCCAGGCCATGAATTTAATTGGAAAATTAATTACTTCCAGTTATTTTCCATGTGTTACAATCTAAAATAAAATCTCTGTCACGTCCAGCTTGATTTCTAGCATCTTGATAGATACAGCCATGTACTGAATCTCCCTTAGCAATCTGTCACTGCCTTTTTCTAAGATGTTTTCACCGGTTGTCAGGACAGCCTAGTTCTCCAGGTATTCCCTGGAGTTCTTCATCCAAGTACTAAGCAGGTCCAGCCCTATATATCCAGTGCTGTATGTTTTTTAATTATTGGGGTTTTATATATTTTTATTATTAGATTTGTCCCATTGTTACACTGTTTTTATTACTGTTGTGAGCCACCCCGAGTCTTCGGAGAGGGACGGCATACAAATCTAATTAATAATAATAATAATAGTAGTAGTAGTAGTAGTAGTAGTAGTAGTAGTAGTAGTAGTAGTAGTATAGCTCTCCAGGCCAAACGCAATCCTTCAGATGTTCCACTTTGAGCTGTAGTGGCTGATACACCCTTCTTTAGCCTGTGTGCTTTTGACAAGCAAGGAATGGGGAGAAAGAAAAGTCCCTTAAAAATGACTTTGCAGATCTCGCAGGCAATTATTATTCTACTGAAACCACTATGGTAGGGGTCCCCAACCCCCAGGCTATGGCCCACTACCAGGCTGAGGCCCATTCAGTGCCATGGCAGCAAGCAAGCCCATGTGTGCACACAGCTTCACTTGTACACACAACAGGCAGGAGAGCATGGAACCATCCCTTCTCCCGCCACTCTGCCAGTCCACAAAACTGGAAAGGTGGGAGACCGCTGCACTTTGGTTTCCTCTGATGCAGCAACAACAAGTTTTTTTAAAAACCACTGGCAACTCATGTTATCTTAGTATCTTTTAAGGCTGAAGCTTTCATAATATACAGGATAGGACTTTTTAAAAAAAATCTTTTATTGAACTGAGCATTCCTTTGATCAAGAATCTGGAAGATTTGAAGGCCTGCTTTATTGTGTCTGTAATAGCTCCACAATAGCTCCTGTTTGGGAGGTCCAAAAGGCAAGGAAACATAAGATTTTCAGAAGAGCAAATATTCCTACATTATGACAGGTACCTTGCACTGAAGGACTAGATAGCAGTCACATCTTGGCCACATATTACACTTTGTATTCTTTGGTTACTACAAACATGTAGCTTAAAGAAACAGCATTTAGCAAAGAGACTGACAGATCCTGTGGTATGAAAACAATAATGGAAACATAGAAACATAGAAGATTGACGGCAGAAAAAGACCTCATGGTCCATAATAGTAATAATAATAATAATACACATATTCTTGATAGTACTATTCGAATATCAATTGAAAATACTTATTTGCTTCCAATCTCAAGAGGGATACAAACCCTTACACAGCTCCATAACCCTAACTCTATGAAACCACACATTATTCCTGGGTTGGTGATTCTCCTCTTAGCGACAGTCAGATTATAAAATAAATAATGGCCATTTGAATATGGAACCTTCCAGGGGTTTGTGTTTCTCCATGTTTCTTCCCTGCATAGCTAGGGCGCTTGTCACTCAACAAACCCTAAATGCTGAAGTTGAAGCAAGACCAACGTTGATTCCATATGTCTCAATCTTTTCAGTGAGGGATGAGGAAATGATTCTTGGAGTATCTGCAGCACTACAGCCAGCCAGTCATAGGGCAAAGATGGTCCCAAACCCAAAATATGCGTTAGTAATCTCAAATATACAAAAAACAATTCATTGTTTTACACCTCAGAGGACTTGTGTCTTTTTACTATCCTGAAAAAAAAGACTTGGTTAGATTATAGCGGTTTTAGTAACTGCTTTATACAGTAGGTGGCAGCATCAAGCCAACTTTGGCTGATCTCAGGAAAATTTAAGTGGATAGTTGAGGATCAGGAAATCCCTGGATATGTCAGCACCCACAATGGTAATGCGCGCCCTACCTGTGCATGGCACACACGACCCACTCCATGCTCCCCACACACATGGGCTACAGACTGCGCATGCGCTCCAAAATCCTGTGCACTCCACATTGCGCATATGCAGGTACAAGCACATGCGCCACTCGCGCATGCCCTCCGCCCCATTTTTGCACTGGAAAGCCTCCTGCACCAAACTTTGCCAATGCAAATGGTCTGCTCCTCCTCCTGCATGGCAGCGGGCAGCGTCCAGCATGGCCATTCACACCGGCAAAGGTTAGTGCAACCTTCTTCCACCACAAGGGAGCATGACTACTTTCTAGTCGGCACATCTCCTACTGCTTATGGCGCTCTCCTTCGGTCCTCCTGGGGGAAAACTCACCTCCCTGCAAAGGCTTCTCTTTCCAGCTGCAAGGGGAGAGGGGAAACGTTGGAATCAGAAGAGCAGAGCTGCCAGCCATGCTAGGGCTTCCCTGTGTCCCCACACGAGAGGGCTTTTGCTGTGGCCCCAAGCTTCTAGCAGGCAGGGAGGGAAGCTCCAGCCTGCTGTTCCTGTGGCCCCCACTTCTTCGTGTCTGGCGCCGTGGTGGCGGTTCTTGCACTGCTGTTTCCACGGCGGCTGCAGGAATATTTATTTATTTATTAGATTTGTATGCTGCCCCTCTCCAAAGACTCGGAGCAGCTGGAGCTTCTCTTCCTCCCCACCAGAAGCTTGGGGCTGCAGCAGAAGCCCTGTTGTGGACCCTGACATCACTTTGAGAAGGGGGCATAGAAATCAAATAAATGAATGAATGAATGAATGTATCTGTATGTGCGTAGGCTGCCAACCATTCAAATTTTGATCATACGACTGGGGGCATTGCTGAAATTTCAAGGACCATTTCACCAGCATTCATTCAGCACCACTATAACTTGGAACAGTCACTGAACAAATGGTGATAACTAAGGACTACCTGTACTGACAACACAGCTAACCATATATTTTTCTTTCTTTCTTTCAGGTGAATGGAGGGGAGGAAGATTCTGGTGCACCTCCACTTAAGAGATTTTGTGCAGATCAGAACTCCATATGTCATGCAACTTCTGAGAGCTAGTCAGGCTGCTTCATCCTGTGATGCAGCTGTTTTCAAAACTCCACCTGCCCCTCCTCCCTCTCAAGATACCAATCTGTTTGAAAGTTGGTATTCTCCTCCACTTCCGTGTTTCTCTCCTGTGCAGTGTCCTCCAAGAATCCACCTGCTCTTTCCATAACCTCTCCAGATGAAACTTTGCCCATCCCGTGTTACGTTTTGTCCCTTTTGTGCAATCTCCCCTCAGCCACACCCTCTTGACTTGCACGCTTAAGGAATGAGATGGTTTCAGCCACTCTTGTATACTTTTTATTTATCCTCTTTGTGGGCTTTGGGGACTGCAGCTAAGAAGGTTCCTGTAAGAAAGAGGAGTTCTCTGCACTTAACAGGTAGCTGACAAATCCTTGCCTGACCTTTCTCCTCCAGGCAGTGAAGGATTCTCTCTGGAAGTGAGTCAGGACCTGGTGGAAGTCTGCCTGGGATGTTGTGCAATAGTTGTGGGGTTAAGCCATTAGTGCTGGAGGGAGCAAAAACTTTCCCCTCCAGGGAAGGATAACGGTGCTGCAGCTAAGAAGGTGTTCTAGGAAGTGAAGGCTGGGCTGCATCTAGGTGGCTGGGCTGCTCTCTCCTTTGCAGTCTGGCAAACGTAGACCTCGGAGTGAAGAATATCTTCCCAGGTACCCAAAGGGCATTGTCTCTGAGCAGCCCTTCTCAGGGGTGGAATAGCCACCTAGCACAGCTGGCACCAATCGCCCGGCCCTCTCTAGCCTCTGCAGACCTGTCCTCCCCATCACAATCTGCATGTGGAACTGACTTCATGATCAGGGCCCTGCTGCCATGAAAAGTGCTGGCCACGCAGGGAAGAAAAGAGATATTTTAGCACTGAAGAGAATATTTTTAAAATTAAACTATTTGAAATAGTATATGTGTGAGAAGGTGTATTTGGGGGCAGGGGGAAGATACAACAAGAAACAGGATGGCTGGCATAGCAAGTCCTCTTCCCATTTGCATGGGAATCATGAGAGAAGCTTGTCGACAGCATCCTTTTTGATGCATTTCCCATGATGTCGCCTTCGTCTAAGTCGCACCCCATTCAAAAAACAGGATTAAGTGGTACTTAATTGCACTAGCACAAAACTACTTTCCCCATCATTGTTCCTATACCATAAAAGTGATAAATGATTAGTTTTTCTCATCCATCACAGTACTTTGTATATTGGAAATATAGTGAATGGGGAAGAATATACTGTAGTAAGAACAGGATTGGGGTTGATTAGCAAGGGGAACAACACATTACAAGTAGGTCTAATTTTCTGCCATCTCCTAAATACTGTACATGTATTTCAACCTAGCATTGAAGAAAGATTAAAGAACTTTGTTGGGGGGGGGGCTGTTATGGAATACTTTCCTCAGGTAAGAGTGCCTTGGGTAAGAGAGTACAAAGTCAATCCATAACTTCAAGAATTGCCACAGCTACATTTAAAGCTAGAAGGATGTGAGGCAAATGTAATCTACAGACCTTAATCCAACTAAGTCAAGGAAATGTCCCATTTAAATTAACAATGTTTGAAAGTACTAAATACTACCAATTTGGATGTGGACAGAACTACAGTATTAAACGATCAGGGTCTTCAAAGAACTTCCTCTCCAGAGTACTTACCAGATTAATTTGATATCCAGATACCAAGCCCAGCCATCATATAGCAGGTTTTGACAAAAGTCATAATTTAAGATGATAGTAAGGCTACTACTGGTAGACACAATAGGGTACTAGAGATAATTAGTAGGTACAAAAGGTTGATTTTTGGCTAACCTTATCTTGCTCAATGATAGCATTCTGAGGAACTGAAAAGCCATCTCTGGTCTTTTTAGGATACTGCCATTATCAAGTGATGGAATAGTAACTTGGTTTTTGCTTAAAGCTTGGCTAAATTGTCCCGTCTATTTTTCTAAATGGTTTCTGCTAACAGTGGAATTGCTACAGTATGGTAGAGGATGACACACCGATAGTTAAAGCTGTACTGCATGTGCAGCTTCAGTTCTTTTGCGTGCATGCACGTCCCTGCATGTTTTTGCTTATGTGCATACACATGAAGCAAAATTTCATGAGGGAACGCACACCTGAGATATTTTGGCAATTTTTTTTGCTTCTGCGCATACACAAGCAAAAAAAATCACCAAAATCTCACACCCACGAGTCCCCCCACAAGATTTTGCTTCCTGTGCATGTGCAGAAACAAAAACGTGCACACATGCAAGAGAAGTGAAGCTGCGTGCGCAGTTCATTAGTAGTGGCGGTAATAACAATCCGCCCTGCTTGCCTCCCAGTGTTGTGGGTGGTCCATTCTTGGAGGTTTTCAAAAATAGACTGGATTTGACCTGGATTAGTATATGCTCTTCCATCAGAGGACTTCAAACTTGGGAACTTGAAGATTTGTGGACTTCAACTCCCAGGAGAATTCTGGGAGTTGAAGTCCATAAGTCTTCAAGTTCCCAAGTTTGGGGACCCCTGGTCTTCCATCTTGAGCAGGTGATTGGGCTGAAAGATCTCCGGTCCCTTTCAGCCCTATGATTCTATGTCGTATATTCTACAAACCAAAACTCAAAAATGGTTTCTTCTAAGCCTAGGGGCCTATAAAATTGATTCTATGATAAAAATGTCCCAAAAACATTTTTGTGGGTCCCCCCCCCCTTTGAAAATGATTTGCTTCTCATCCAAAAAGCTGCTACAGTTCTAACTTGACTGATGGGGGATTTCGAAGGGGGTGTGTGTCATTTTTTGAAAGGGGGGGGAAATAGCTCGGAACCAGCATGACCTGGATGATTGAGAACATCCATTGATGTGACAAACGTCCCTTGCAAAATGTTGAATTTTCCCCGCGGAAAACGTCAAGGCCGGCTTCCCTCACGACAGTCTGGTAACGATACCCTGAAGCTTCAGAGGCCTCTTCTTTTTTCCTATATTTATGTTCAATGTCATCTTGTTTCCATGGCAAAAGCGGCCTAGTCGAGACGCCGCTGCCTTCCTCTCCCCGCCCCGGGAGCGATGGCGGAGGCGGCTTGGAACGAAGACACGGGCGGGGAGGTCTACCGATCCCGAGACCCCATCCGTAACCTGCGCCTCAGGTTGGTGCTACCTTCCCTTCTCTTTCGGGAAAGGGCCCGAACTCCGCGGCTCAAAGTTGCCGCTGCCGCCGGCGGTCCGTTACTCCAGTAGCCCTTTTTGATTTGCAGCTCGCCCGTCTGTGAAACAAACCAGTCTGGAAAACATCCTGTAGCATCGATATATTGCTTTTCAAAAGGGAAACAAATATATTTTACTCGGTTTTCGTACAGGAAACTGAGCTCTTCCTCTCAAAATTACACCTCTAACGTCCCGTAAACACGCACAGGCGGCAAATCCTCTAAAGTCCAAATAACGATTAGCCCCCCTGAGGGAAAAATCACCGAGTAACAACTCTAATGTTTCTATATTATTGAAAGAAGTGTGACGGTTTAAATTTTAAAGCTCGTTGTACTATATAATATAAACGTGTTTCTGATGGGGTTTATAATCCACCTCAGGAATGCATATATAAATCATATCTAGTGGACATGTGTAGAAGCAAAAAAATATTGGAAAAGTGAGGAGATCCCTATGGATGAGAATGTGCTTTGGAAAATATTAGAATGTGCAGAAATGGAACATTCTTGCTATAAAGGAGAAAGAACAAACTGAATATTACTGAACTGAACAAACTTCTTTTATGTACACTGAGAGCATGTGCATCAAGACAAATTCCTTGTGTGTCCAATCACATGGCCAATAAAATTCTATTCTATTCTAAACATGGGAGCTATTTTATGGATGGAGAATAAAAACAGAAGTGAGAAATAAATGGAGATCAGTGAAATAAAGAATATATGTTAAGAGAGAGATTTAAGCAATACGATTATTATCAATATTGTCACCAATAAAGTCTCAGATAATATAAATAGATAATACATTCATTTCAGTACTGCTGGAAATGTATCTGGTGGCAAGCTCAACCATTCTGGAAGATGCCTCAGAACAAGATGAAACAGATTTTAGATTCTGATTTTTCTTTTCTTGCAACTGTTTTTACTGTTAATTGATAATTTTAAATTGATTGTTTTGTTGGTTATCTCCATGTATTCTCTAAACTTAATGTTACTAGTGGAATACCAGTATTAGAGGGATGCTTTTCTTAACATTTTATCATTTTTATGGTTTGTAAATCCATTTTTGTGTTGCTATTGTTACACATCCATATTTTATTCTTAAATATCTTTTAAAAGAAAGTAAAATATTTTTTAAAACTCAGATACTTCACAACTGATAATGATTAGTAGGAATAAGTCTAAGTAGAACAGTTTTTTGGAGTAATTTTTTGCTTGCATTTCTTTTTTTTCAAGCAACTGGCTTTGAATGTCACATTCCAGATGTCCAAAAACAATATCTTTTTTTTCTTGCAGGGTTAAAATTCAGCGGGTTACTTCCACTAGCGTACTACTACAGCAGCTACAGCAATGTTTCTGCCAATCAGGCCAGCAGCTCATCGGCTTATCAACTTTTGAGCCTTACAACTCAGCAAGTGAGTGCTCTTTCCTGGACTTTAAAAACAATGATTTCTGGAAGTCTGGTCAGGTGTTAAGACTGCTAAATCTACAAAGTCTGATCAGTATAAAACCAAATAATTTAAATATTTGCTTTATAGAATATGACCATGGAACCAAGAGATGTTTGTGTACAATTTTGTTTCATTTTTAAACTAACTTTTATTTTGGAGGTCAGGAGACATCATTTACCTTAAGAAAACTAATGATCTTGGTCAATGAGATTGTCTGCTCTCCCCACTGCAATTTTCTCATTTCCGGCACTGCTTTTCTTGTAAGGTGCCAAATTAAATGGCCCATGATTTGTGCAATGATTTAGTGTGGCTAACTCCTATGTTTTTCTTGTCTTTGGCTTTGATTCTGAATATAAAAACATTCATAGCAATAAAATAATCATTTTATTGATTATTACATCAGCTGCCCAGATGTTATGTATATTAGTAACCAAGAGAGAAAATAAATTATGGGCGAGTTGAAGCATCATAACCCATTATTCTTGCCAAGCACACTTAGGAGGCTTTCTTATGTTTCAGGTGGACATTGTCCTGAAGAGGAGAAAGAGGAGGCTGTTATTGGTTGGCAAGAAAAACTCTTCAGTCAAGTAAGTAGATGGGATTATTGTCCCACTAATGATTCTAGCAATTTTCAGTACTTTGGCAGCTATAGAAATCACAGACACAGATAAATGATTTATTGAACAGTGCTTTGTCCAAATTGAAAGTATCTCTGGGATGAGCAGAGCTGCCTCGTGTTCAGAAGCTCTTCCTCTGCACTTGCAAGTTTGTTATTTATAACAAATTTCGTGTGTATACAAATATAAAGTATTAACTTTTTACTTAACCTAGTTACAATGTAAGTGGCTAATATGTGACATCTAGCATATAGACAGGTTGGACTGTTTTTCCCCCTTTGTGTAAAGACAGATTTTGTATTTTGTTGAATTGTAACCTTCATGGAACATTCTATCCAAACTGTGTCCCTTTGCTTCTCCCCCATTTGTCATCTCCAGTGTCCAGTGCACCTATTCAGATATGAGAAATTCAATTAGATATGAGTGCTGCAGAAGTTAGTGGCTTGTGTTTATGATTTGCTCATCTAACAAATCCAACTACAGTGATACCTCGTCTTACAAACGCCTCGTCATACAAACTTTTCGAGATACAAACCCGGGGTTTAAGATTTTTTTGCCTCTTCTTACAAACTATTTTCACCTTACAAACCTGCCGCCGCCACTGGGATGCCCCACCTCCGGACTACCGTTGCCAGCGAAGCACCCGTTTTTGTCTGGAGATGGGGTTTCCCAGTGAGGGGAGCCTCAGTGAAATCGCAGCATCGCAAAAACACAGAGGTCCGGAGGTGGGGTTTCGAGGACTTTGGTGTTTTTGTGATGCTGCAATTTCACTGATGCTCCCTTTGCTGAGAAACCCCACCTCCAGACTTCCGTTGCCAACAAAGCGCTCATTTTTGCAATGCTGGGATTCCCCTGCAGCATCGCAAAAACACGGAAGTCCGGAGGTGGGGTTTCCCATGGAGGGGAGCCTCAGGGGAATCCCAGCAGCGCAAAAACGGGCGCTTTGGCTGGCAAAAGGGGTGAATTTTGGGCTTGCACGCATTAATCGTTTTTCCACTGATTCCTATGGGAAACATTGTTTCATCTTACAAACTTTTCACCTTAAGAACCTTGTCCCGGAACCAATTAAGTTTGTAAGACGAGGTATCACTGTATTTGTCTGCTTTTTGCTTTGACCTCTGCTTTGCTGAGACCGCAGTTCCATGGGTTGAAGATTTTGTAGGGAGGGCTTTGTTATACAAGCAACAATGGTTCTTTCTACTCTATTTAGTTTGAGGTGGATCTTTACCAGAACCAGTCTGCCTGCCAAAGCCCACTTGACCGACAATACCACCAGGATATCCTAAAATTGGAAGAGTCGGGGGGTCGAAAGAACAAACGGATCTTCACCTACACAGACCATGACCGCTTCACCAACCTAGAAGAGGTATCAGCTTTTTAACAGAGATGGAAATGGGTTGGAGATGGGATGGCTGGCCCAGAGTCCATTCTTAATGTCAACATGAATGATAGGAAGAAGGGAATTGTTCCTACTAGCAAATGTGAAGTAATGTAAAAAAATATGTTTATAACCCTTATAACCCATTAATAATTAATGATATTGTTACTTACAAAAATAATTCCTGGCTTAGCTAGTAAAGTTTAGACGGATAGTAGCATCTTGATAATCTTGGCACATTCTTCCAAAGCTAGATAGGTTAAGTTCATTGTGATGTTTAGATGTAAGATCACCAGGAAAGTCCAGAGCAGTCATTTAGTATTGGAAGTTGGAAAAATATATTGAAAGATTACAATACCAAATCACTTTCATATTCCTGCCAAGAAAGCATGTACAAGAAGGTGTTCAATTCTGGAGCAGTGTTTCTCAAACTTGGGAACTTTAAAATGCTTTCCCTTGATGGGCTGTCACTGGAGCCTTTGCTGTCTGCCTTGTACTAAAAGTACCACTAAAAAGATATTTCCCTGGGTTGAATGGAACCTCTTGACTCACATTTTTCCTGTTTAAATGAGCATAACAAGCTTTCTTCTTACATTCTAGCACTGTCAGAAAATGACCACTTCTGACAAGGAAGTACCTTCGTATTTGGCAGAAATGATGGCTAATGTGAGGAGGAGAAGACAAGAACGCAGGCCAGTGTAAGGGCATCCATGGACAGTGCTTTTGCTGTACAAATCTCTTGGGCTTGAGGGCTGGGGGGATGATTTTGACCCATCCTGGCATTCCGTGGCTCTTCTATATATTCTGCCAAAGCAGAAGGAAGCCTGCTTCACTATAGGCAACAATCCCCTTTGCTCCTCTTGGCAGAGAAAGAAACATCCTGAAATCCCGAATTATCACCTGGCAGCCCTCAGAAGAATTCATCAAGAACAACCATGTCCTTAATACTCCTGTGCAGACCATGTATATTATGGGGGACCTAGGACCCCAAGGCAAGTAAGTTGGTGTGTCTGTGTACCAAAGCTTTGCAGCCCCATTGTTTTTTTCTCAGCCCCCACCCCCAGGTTCCAAGAAGTGTTTGAAATTGAACAAAAGTCATTAGCATTCCTTGATACAGAACCGAAGGTGACAAATGCATGAGAACAGTGTCCCGCATGTTTCTTTCATCCTGGAACTGGGGTTTGCATAACATTGTTCTATAATACGTTCAGAAACATCTGAATGTATCTTGTACTGCCAGTATTTAAGCCCTGAGGTCATGTTTTTTATAATGATCTCTCCATAGGCTTGGTTGCAAGGAGTATGAGTATGTTCTCTGCATGATCAAGGTAGATGGCAATGGAGTCATCACAGTCAAGCCAGATTTTACAGGCACAAAAGGGCCTTACAGGTGAGCAGCCCGTAGAGCCCTTTGATCTCTGAAAATGAGTTGGAGTCAAGGGGCAATTGCATATCAATTGTACAGATCTTCTGAGTTGTGCTGCGTTGTTTGGCTCCCTGAAGGATTGAGCTAGAAGGGGAGAAGCGGGAAATGTGGAAATACACTTTGGAGAATGCCTCGGCCATGGTGGAAGAGAAGGAGGAAGCAAGGGAACAGCGTGTCTTCAAGGATGTAAGAACACTTATCTTTTGCTCCTGAAGTGGGGCCTAAATTTGTAAAAGGGGTCTTATTTTCTGACTGTATGTTTCATTCTTTAGTTGTACAGCCGACATAAAGAGTACCTCAGTGGACTTGTTGGATCTGATTTTGAGATGGTAAGTGACTTAGTTTTGCGCCACATATGTCTGCTTTACTTTGTAACTGTTAACTCGTTTAAGACAGAACCGGAGGACCTCACAATCTGGTTCTATTTTTAGTTGGAGAATGTCAGGTTGGTGGAATTTGTAGTTCTGCTTTGAAATGCATCACCACAACATTCATGATTGTTCTGTCTGGGTCCCTCCAGAAGCCAACACCAAACCAAAAAGAGAAGCCAGACACACTGGTAAAAAGCAAAGGCAGTTTATATAATTCAAAGCAAACACAGGTAACAGAAACTGTTCTTACAGACAGGAAAAATGCTGGAACTTCACAGAGGTTTCACGAAGGCCATGAAAGAAAACAGGATTCTTGCTGTCAAAATCAACGCTGGAGATAACAAACCCACGCCTCCCTCAAGTCTTCCAGACTTCTAGGCCACAAGCCAAGATCAGAGACGCCAAGAAGCAAAGCAGGGTCACAGAACCTCCAGTTGATAACTCTCCACAAAGCTGCAAGGGTGGGCCTGCCTTTTAAACCCTGCTGAGGAGAACCACATCCAAACCCAGTTGTTGCCAATTCAATGATGCAAATACCTTTCTAATTGATCCTGTCTCTGAGCTGCATGTCGCTGTCTCATGTCAATTATAGCCTGTGCGTCTTCATCCAATGAGTCCAGGCTACTAGCTGGGGAGAGCCTCCCCCCCCTCCGGGGCTCTCAGGCTGCTCTACCTCCTCCTCTTCCTGACTTTCCTCTCCCCCGTCTGCCTGGTCCTCCCCCTCCTGTTCACTGTCCTCCTCCTCTGGGCATGGATCCAGCAGAGACGCAGCCGGTCCCTGAGGAGCCGCAGGCTGAATCACAACAATGATTAGTTACCATTGTTGGGAACAAACTTTTTATATTATTTGAGCAGATAGGTAAAGTTCCTACAATTTACAGGTTGTGTTATAATAGAGACTTTTTTCTGGAAAGGGAAAAAATGTACTGCTGTTTTCTTCTTAGTCCTTTGCTCACCATGCACATTTTTCATTCTGGCTATTGCTTAATTGAGAAACCCACACTGAAAATTAATTTGTGCTTATGCATGCTTTAGGTGATATAAGGAAACTAGCATGGTTGATGTTGGCTTGTCCTTGGATGTAGAATCACACAGAAATTCCAGAGCCATTGAGAAACTGAGAAAAAAATAATCTGGAATATAAAGGCAAACCACTTCTGTAACATTGTTAAAAATTACATAGATAAAACATCAGGAGCCAAGCTCAACCAAGTATATTTTTAATCTTTGAATCTGAAGCACACTGACAACAGAATCTCAAGTCCTGAATTTGTCCTGACCTACCATCTCTATCATATATTCCTCACATAACCTTTGATGTGTCTCCTGTATTATTGACCATCAAAAAAGCCTTCCATCTCTTTGTTCATAAAATCAAGTAATAAAAGAGGTAAAAATGAGAGCTTCCTTCCACAAAATGGTTACCTGCTACATGTAAACTACTCTTTGTGCAATAAAGTCATCCAGATGCATATTAACATACACCAAGCTAGAAATGACCGCATGCTCTATTTCTATCTTGGACATGAAAGATGCTCGGTGACTTTGGACCAATCAACCTAACAGGGTTTTTGCTGCAAGAAAAATAAGAGGAGGAAGGTATCTGCTCACCGCCTTGAATTGTTTATAAAAATAATAAAGGTGAGATATAATTAAATAAATATCTCTGACATGGGGTTTTGCACCTGATGTTCACCTTCAAATATAAAAATATACTGTGTTTCCCCAAAAATAAACCCTCCTCCAAAAATAAACACTTCCCTGAAAATAAGCGCCCCTCCCAAAAATAAACCCTCCCTCAAAAAAAATAGGCCCTCCCAAAAAATATTTAAACGCATGTGTAGCTGCACACACCATTTCCTCTGGTTAGGGAGACAGCTCGAAATCAGGTAAGAGGGCTAGAGGACCTTGTCTTGTACCACACGCTCCAAAATAATAAGACCTCCCCAAAAATAAGGCTAAGCATTTATTTCGGGGTTCAAAAAAATATAAGACAGGTTATTTTCGGGGAAACATAGTACAATAGTTCCTTTATATCAGACCAACTGTTTGATTCCTCCTGCCTTGATTTATTAAGTCTGATTAGCCAGCAGCTCTCGGGCATTGGAAAACTTCAACTGCTGGGTAACATTCATTCTTTTCTCTTGCAGACTGCTCCTGGTATTTTCCGACTCTTTGTTAATGGTGAAATAGGTACGATAGCTTTTTATTCTTTGAGGAGTTTTTGTTTCTCCTCCTTCCAAGATTAATCCCAAGGCACCTAAAGAAATATTAAGGGTCAAACTTTTAACTGGAAGCCTATGCCTGCCGTGTGAAACTGCATAGAGGAAATTGTGATCCTGCTAAGTGATTTATATCTCTCATTGTTCTGTAATTAATTTTGTGGTTTCCCTAATAATTGATTTGGGTACTTTTTTGCTATTAGGAAAAGAAATAGCTTGGTTAAGAATAAGAGAAAAGGTCCAGAGAATAAGGCTTTATTACCGTGTTTCCTTTTCTTTCCTAGTTTCAGCCCAGGGTTACGAATACAACAACCTGTACATACATTTCTTCTTGGAACTGCCCAGCTGTGAGTAGTACAAATTGGGCCTTTAGGATTGGGCACAAGATACGCTATGACATTTACCACATACAGCTTTTGTAGAAGTGGGTATCCTCCTGGAGAGTTGCTTCTAGCAAAAAAATAATTGAAACAGTTAAAGGATTCATAAGTCTTCCCACAGCAAATCAAGCATATCCTTGAACTTATCCTCTTGTTATTTGAGGCTCTATATTTCCCAAAACTCCCTTTATGTGAAATCCAGTCTTCAGATACTGATGGACAACCAGTACCAGGTCCAATCTCATGATGAGAGCCAGAAAAAACAATCCTTGTGTCTCTCTCTTCCATCTCATCACTTACCTACCTGTTGCATCGCACACTTCACACTTCAAGATTACAAGCATAACAGAACTATGGCTAATAACATAAAGTAGCATTACTTTTATAATGCTAGAGTCATTTTAATCCTAAGTGTGCATGATTCAAGGTGAAGAAAAGAAGAGGGATCAAATAATTTAAAGCCATCTACTGTATTTTTCCATATTGTTCCATATTAGTATATCTGAGAGAAATTTTAATAATTTTTTTAAAAAAGACATACAGATAGTCCTTCCATAACAACCAATAGCTTAACGACGAAAGTTACAACAGTCCCTGATTTCAGAATTACAATCCGATTGCAGAGTTCCAATTGCAACACACACACACACACACACACACACATACATACACCTACACCTGATTTCATTTAGGAGCTAGGCTACTGGCTCACTGTATGGCTATTTTCAGCATGACCATGATTTTTAGCATTTTTGCTAGATTCTGATGTTAACTTTCTATTGATTTGTTTAATTACCATTGCATTCGCTTAACAACTGCCACACCCACCAATCCATGGCATTTGCTTAATGAACATCATATAAAATTAGGCCTGGTGACCAGTTTAGCAACTACCACGACATAAGACCATAATTCCAGTCTCAATTTTTTAAAAAATAATGATAGGGTTTTATATGTTTTTAATATTAAATTTGTTCCACTGCTATATTGTTTTTATTACTGTTGTGAGCCGTCCCGAGTCTTCGGAGAGAGGCGGCATACAAATCTAATTAATAATAATAATAATAATAATAATAATAATAATAATAATAATAATAGTCATTCTTCAGGAACTACCTGGTATGCAATGAAAGAGTGTCTGGTTTTGGAGCAGAGGTTTTGTGCTTTAACTGCTCATTAATCTTGCAGTCTTCTCTGCAGTGCTAAAAGCTTCTATTTTCTTTCTAGGCTGGTCATGTCCTCCATCTCAACTACTCTCTGGAATGACACAGATGTGCACTAGCAAAGTACATGGCAAAGTATGTTTCAGGTGGTTCCTTTGTGAGAGAGGGAGACTATTTGCAGAGTCACAGTGTTTAATGCCAGTTTTGGGGTTTTGAGGCACATTTTTCTATCGTACTTTGAGGAATAGCAGCCTTACATGACTCTGGAATATAGTCTTGCTATGGATTTTAGTTTTCTGATACTCTTTATATTTCAAAGCTAAGTTATAGTAGAGCCTTCTTCAACTTACTCCTTTAACTCTTCATTGTACTGTACTGCCAAATTATTGAGATTTCTTAATGATCTACATTAAACTTTGTTGAACCTCGGTTGGCCCATAAATTCTCACAGATTCAACTGGATTGCTCAGGGAATAAGAATTATGATACTTTTAGTCTAGGGTGGCCACCAGAATCACAATTGCAAAATGATCAACTATATAAAATAATTTTAAAAAGATAAAAATTAAATCTGAAGAACAGATTGGAGAAAATCTTCAGCACGTTGGTAAATATTTGGGGGAAGGGAACCCTCTCTTGCTTTAGGGTCTATATGAATTCTTCAGTGTTTGCACAAAGCGAGTAGAGTTCATTCTATTGGTCTAAAACAGTGATGGCTAACCTTTTTGTCATTGTATGCTGAAAGCGCTTGTGCGCATTTGCCTTCACCCATAATGCAATGCATGCGCAACACACACACCTGCTCCCTACACCTTGCGCATGCGTGCGAATCCTACGCTAAACTCATGAACTTTTCACAGCATATACTGTATATGCAGCAACACCTAGGCACAGTTGCAGGCAACTTTAAACAAGCTTAAGGCATATCTCTCTTGAGATATTTGCTGGTTTTCTTATCCCATTATTCACCCAAACACATACACATATATACATACATGATTGTTCTATTCCCTGCTGCCCCTGTAAAAGCTGATACTACTATTTTTCATTCCCAGGATAGGGTAGCTTTTTTTTCCTTCCCATTTACCCTGGAGATGTTCTTCACCCAAGAGGATGACTTGGAAGGTGAGTCATTCCATTGCATGTGAGAAATTGTTCTGCTCTAATGGATTTGAGCTATTTTGTTCATTTTGGGGGTTAATTAACCTGTCACGTTGAAAACAGGGATTTAATTTATGGGATGTAATTCTCTGGAAAATCCTCTAGGTTGTGAATGCACAATTTTTACTAGACTAAAGTTGATATTTTATCTTTGGGAGGTATACCACTATCATTACCACCCCTAAGATTGTTAGAGACAAATATAAAATTCTATTTAAAAGTGGAACACATATTAAAATTTAATTACAGCTAAGTGTATTTAATATGACCATCTCCACTTATATATTCACTCATCTTTTCCAATATTAAAAATTACAAATTGTTTACAACTTTTCTCCAAACTGAAGCCATGGTTTCATGGGACTATAGACAGCCTTGAACCCTTCAATTTACACTGCTGCTCTAGAAAAAAAACCCTGCACAGTCATGTGCAGGGCCTGTAGAAGAACAGGATGTGTTGCATAGCTTGTGTTCATTTCAGTGAACACTTGCAACTATTTTAGAGGATTGTGCCTCTGAGCAGTGGTTTATTCTGATTCAAGTGGAAAGCTGCATTTCAACATCCCTCCATCATCAGAATTGCCCCACTATTTACTCTGGAATGAAACATGAATTGATGTGAGACTGGCTGATGCCTTATTCCCTATCTTCCTTCCTCTTATAGGCTCCCTCCCTGAGTGGCCTGTCTTATACTTTGAGGTTCTTTCCTTGGATTTCTGGCATAGGTACCGTGTTGAAGGCTATGGCTTTGTAGTGCTGCCAGCAACGCCAGGTAAAAGACAGCACTAGAACCGAACTTTCATTGGTACAACTCATGAAACAAATTTGTTTATTGATTTTTATTTATTTATTTGATCTACTGAATATAACCACTTTGATAGGACTCTTGAGTGATTTATGTAAAACAAAAATCAAAATTTCCTTTTTTAATTTTTTTTACTTGCCTCTAGTAGTGCATGTTCATCATACATTTTAGTACTAGATGCTCTAGATGTTTTAACTGTTGGGATTCCGGAAACCCCTTTTAAGATGACATGCTCTTAGCATTTAAGAAGGCATGCTTACAACAGATACTCTCTTCATCATGCCTTTCTGTAATTCTCCTAACAGACTCTCATTTCTATTGACCGGTGAGATTTCCTGGGACATTTGTCCTTTGCCAGTTGTTCAGTTAAATACATTAAGAGGAGATTAACCTACAACGGCGGGGGGGGGGGGGGGAGGGGGGGGGAGGAGACAGATGATTTAAGGTTTGGAAATGATGTCTTCCTTCCATTCTTGAATTTCCGCGAAGTAGAGATGCGGAAGTAAATACATCATTTTTGGCTATGGACAGTATCACAAGCCTTCCCTTAACACTTAAAACCCCTAAATTACCATTTCCCATTCCCTTAACAACCATTTACTCACCATGATTACTGGTGCTCACCATTGAATATGACACTTAGTGATCCTGATATTTATAAACATAATTATTTATTAACAATAATTATTTTTTTGTTATTTATTTGCAAAAATTATTAGTTTGGCAATGACATATGACGTCATCTGGTGGGAAAAACCGTGGTATAGGAAAAAAACCGCAAAGTATTTTTTAATTAATATTTTTTGAAAAACCGTGGTATAGCTATTCGCGCAGTTCGAACCCGCGTAAATCGAGGGAACACTGTATATCCTTGATAAAAGACTAATGCACCAAGTGATATGAACATCTCCTGTGGTCACTGTCAAAAGATAGACAAGTTCGCTGAGTTTGTACATTCTACTAAGCTGTAATGTGATTGCTTGGGTTTGTCTTAGTATGATAAAAACATAGTCGGGTGTGTGTGTCATGTATGCATTGCATTAGGGGTGCAGGCAAATGATACAAACATAGAGCCAGGGTGGCGCAGCAGGTAGAGTGTTGTACTGCAGGCCACTGAAGCTGACTGTAGATCTGTAGATCAGCGGTTCAAATCTCATCACTGGCTCAAGATTGACTCAGCCTTCCATCCTTCCGAGGTGGGTAAAATGAGGACCTGGATTGTGGGGGGCAATAGGCTGGCTCTGTTAAAAAGTGCTATTGCTAACATGTTGTAAGCCGCCCTGAGTCTAAGGAGAAGGGCGGCATAAAAATCGAATAAATAAATAAAATAAATAATAAATTAGTCATTGCGTTATATAAGCCAGCAAATATATTAATAAAACCTCATGTGTGAATGGAGTATTATGGCACCTTTTGCAAGTCATGAAAATCCACCTTCTCTCTTTTATTATAGAGTATCTCTAAACTTTTCTTGGCTTATATTTTACTGGAACTTTTATATTGGGATCTCAGTGGCTAACATCCTGGTAGTCAGCATGCATGTTCTGAGTAGCCTTTTGATTTTTTTTTCCTCCCATATTTCTGACATCAATCCCGTTCAACCTGATGGTCCAGGAGTTCACACTTTATCTGTTTCTACATGGCGTCCTGTAGAGCTGGGCACTATTTCAGAACTAAGAAGATTTTTCATTGGAGGATCTCCAGAGCTTGAGGATATAACCTACACCAAAGTGCCAAGTACTTTCACAGTGAGTGCCTGCCCTCACCATGCCCACCCATATTTTCCGTAAAACATTTTGGTCCAGACCTTGACAGATTTATTGAGAAAATAAGATGAAAACTCAGGTTAGAATTTCCTCTAAATTGATACTTATCTTCTGTGCAGGGTGATTGTCTCAGCCGTTTTGGTTTTCGTTCTGAAACAACAGGGAGTGTCACTTTCCGGCTGAATTGCCTGCAGCAGTCCAAGTAAGATGTTCTCTTCACTAGGGAAAGAATTTCTGGACATTCTGGACATGCATAGGGAAGACAATCTCTTTCCCTCTGTATTTAAAAGAGATTTCAGCAAATAGTGTCTTCCGTTATCAGCTTGGTTAACTGAATTCAAATGCCTAATTAGGATATTCTCATTGATCCAGAAGCAAACATAAGGAAGTACATACATAGCCCTTGCTTACTGATCACTTATTCGAAGTGATTTGCAACAACACCGAACAATAGTACTTATGACTAGCCCTCAAAGTTTAAAAGTTTAAAACTTATTTCTTGGCAGAGCTTTTATGGAGTCCAGCTCCATGAAGAAACGCATGCAGAGTGTCCTGGATCGACTAGGAAACTTCAGTCACCAAAGTTCCCTTTGTAATGTTTTAGGTAAGGCTTTTGACACAGAAAAAGGTAGGACTCCACACCCCCCACCCCCACCCCCACCCCCGCAAAGCAGAACTATTTGAATCTTGATCATTACAATTTCTCTATCAGGAAAGATTGCAATATTTAAGCTTTTTTTAGTCTAAAAAGAAAGTAGATGAAAGGCGACACGACTGAAATGTCACAAAACTCTGCATGGTGCAGTTAAAGTGGACAAGAAACTATTTTCCCCTTTCCAAATTTCTGGAACCAGAAGTCACCCAATTAAATTGATTTTTTCTTCTTCTCCCTACCCTTTCTTTTCTTTCTCTTAATTACATGTTTGTAATAGTCATTTACTATTCTTTTTGAATTGTATTGTTTTTCAATTTGTGAATAAAACCGTATTTAAAAAAAAATAAAAAAAATAAATTGAATTGTGGAAGAATCAGGATACACAAAAGGAAATATTAATGCATAATTAAATTTTGGGATTTGCGGCTGTGGGATACTGTATGTTGTTGGCTATCAACTAAGATGGCTTCAGAAACAGATTGGATCAATTCATGGGAATCCATGATTATTAGCCTTGGTGACAGCATAATTGCTTTAAAGGCCATCTGCTGGGAAACTTCCTTGTGTCCTGATTTGACACTGTGATAAGAGACTAACAGGGCAACTGTTTTTGTTCTTAGGATTCTCAGTGGCCATTTTATGCATTTTAATTTAAATTGTTTCATTGTTTAATTCAATGTATGGTAGTTTCTTTAAAAATAGGTGGTTAATAGGTGGTTATTCATTTTTATTAACTGTGAACATGTCTTCTAATTAAATATTGTTTTAAATTATCTTAACCATTAGACTCATTTAGAATCATTTAAAGATGATGGTATTTTTTAATCAATCTAATGAAAAGTATATGGTATCTGTTTCTTATCTGCAAACCTCAGATTTACCATGGGAAAACTATTCTATTTTTTAAAATTAAAATAACTTTGAAGCCCGCAGGTATTTTCTAAAAAATAGAATAAAATATTTGTTATTCTGGATGGTGTGTCAGAACAAGAGAGTAAGAGGAATTTAAAATCCTTGCTTTGCTTTTGCACAATACATTTTCTTTCTTCCACAGGGCTACTAGAAGTTAGACATACTTTTCCAACCTGCATAATGTATTCAACTCATCACATGTTTGGAATATTTCAGCGTGGGATTTTGGTTAAAAAGTCTAGAAGGAAGAAATGGACAGGCCGGGGAACTAGTTGACTGCGCAGGTTGAACCACCACCTAATGACCGTGTTCTCTTTGTTACAGAGGCGTTCCAAAGGGCTCGTCACCGGATGCAGGAAGCCCGAGAAAGCCTTCCTCAAGATTTGATTTGCACTTCACCCTCTGAAGCTCACAACAAGGAAAGCATCATCAAGGAGCCTCCTGTCTTCTAAGGTGTTCCCCACCAGAGTTTCTCAGCCTCGGCCACTTGAAGACACGTGGACTTCAACTCTCAGAATTCCCCAGCCAGCTTTACACCTGGTGTTCTCATCTCTCCTTTTGCAACTTATGAGGGAGTCCTGAAGCTCAGTTGGAATCTGAAGCTGGGCCATGTGGTGCTGGGCATACAGTAGGTGCTTGCACTGCTCTTTCTTCAAAGGATGTGGCAGAAATCTCACTTTTTCTCCTTTTCTTCACACAAGATCATGAGATTATAAAAACATTCTTTGCCAGTGATGGAGAACCTTTTTTGGTTTCGGTGCCAAAAGGATGTATGTGCACGCACTAGTGGTCACGCACATACACCCATTCCCTCCCTGTACACAATGCTGCCCTCTGCCTATGTGCACAACCACACCACCCCGCATGCATACAGGTCTCACTGAAGCCTGGGTTGGTGAAAAAACAGCACAACAAGCAGACTGGAAGTTCAGAAAAACAGATTTACGTTTTGCCCGTTGTGCTGTTTTTCACACTCCAGTGGCTTCAGGGAGGCTTCCTTGCACTATAGGACGTTTAACTACATTTATGGGGGTAGCACATTTCAAGGACATTAATCAAGAAACACAATTATTCATTATATAATAATAACCGTATACCAGATGTTATGATCGAAGGTGATGTAAAGGAACCAACACAAGACCATGTCCCAGAAGTAGAACATATACCCCATGAACATATAGCAGCACAATGGCCAGTACAATGGCCTATTTCACCTGTATTGTTTGATCCAAATCAAGAAAATATGATGTAGTGATGAAGTGGTAATCTTATCCAAAGTAGAGGCCGGGTTGTTAAGTAGATTCCCTTGGTTTGCTACACAATACAATCACAGACAAATAGGACACTTAGCATGTGCTTTAGCAAAAAGTATCAGTGAAACCTCATCAGCTATAGCAGCTTTGGCAGATGAGATGGGGGAATTGCGAAAATCTGTGTTACAAAACAGGATGGCCATTGATTACATATTGTTAAGACTAGGACATGGCTGGAGAGAATTCGAAGGATTATGTTGCTTCAAGATTAGTGATAAAAAAGTATCGAAGCAAAACTAAAAAACCTACACAATATCACAACACATTTACAATATGTAACTGATAACGCTGCATTTCAAGATACTGTATATAGAACACATTAACTTCCTGGTTACCAGATTTCACTTGGTTTAAAAATATTTTTGTTGGGATTATTGTAATCAGTTTTGTAACCTGTATTTGTATTAAATGTATACCAGTGGGCGTGGCCTGCTGGAAACAAGGATGCAGAAAGAGGAAGGTGGGAACAGAGAAAGATACCCTCTCCAATAGGGAAGTCCATATCATGCTACAGGACATATAAATCCTCTAAAAATAAGGATTTTTAGAAAAAAGTACAAGAGTGGGGAGTTGTTAGAAAAATATAGGGCCTACAGAAAGACACTTCTCTAGATTTCTAAAAAATGTGAACCTCTGTTTCAAAAAAGCAGGCCTTGCCAGGAAGAAAGAAAAACAAGTTGGTTTCAGGTAATGTTTAGATATAAAATGCTTTGTTACTAAGCTAAGGGCACATCACCCTCCAAATCAGACCATTTGTACTTCAATTATCTCGGAATCAGGAAGCCTGTTCCAGGATCCCTTTTATGCATAATTGGTTTTTTTCATTGTCTGTATCCTTTTTAATACTTGACAATAAAGGATTTTTGTTTTTGAATATATAAGAGCTCTGGGAATTTTTCTTACAACAACACAACAGGCAAATCAGAGGTCTGTTTTTCCAAACTTCCAGTTTGTCCATTGTGCCTTTTTTTGGCACTGCGGGGCTTCAGGGAACCTTCCCTGTAGCCTCCAGAGGGTGAAATCAGATGTGCAGAGCTGACATAGGGCAACGCCTTGCGTTCCCTCCAATGCCGCCCCAAGTCTTCGGAGAGGGGTGGCATACAAATCTAATAAATAAATAGCTCCATGTGCCACCTGTGGCATGTGTGTCATAGGTTCACCATGACTGTTCTATGCCTTAGGAAGGCCACCATGTTGTACAGTATTTTATTTTGTGTACATGGATGTGTTTTTGTACCTAGGTATGTGTATAATTATACACACACACATTGTATCTGTACTCTGTGTATAACAAAGGACAAGGAACAATTAAAACAATAATATTTCAATATTACTATTTGTAAAGAGATTTATTTCTTAGAAAAACAAGTACTTAAAACATAGTAAATTGCTCCACACAATATTTTTCTTCCAATAGGCTAGAGAAAAAGGATGCTACTGGTACATTGCATTCCCCAGAGTGGGGCTTCACATAATTTAACAACTGGATCCGCCTAGTGCAGAACCAGAAATGTGAGCGTGCACATGCACCTTCCGCACATTTTGGGCAGCCACAGTGAGTAGAGTGGGCGAGGTGCGGAAATCAGTTTGACTGTGTGGGTGGGGCAAGCAAGCCAGAGAGTGAGATATATAGGACGGGATAGCATCAAGAGGGGTGGGTAGGCCCAGACGGTGGCCGGAACTACCAGTACGGGTGCAAACTGGCAGCAGCCCGTCTCTGTCTTTGTCTCCTCCCTTCTATGCAAAATCAAAATTGCCTTGAATTTTGCAGAACAGCTGGGGAGCTATGGGCTCAGTCTCAGGTGGTGCTGCCACCTGTGAATCACCCAATGACACATGCAGGAATTGAGGCTGTGAAATTAATGCTAGCAGCTTCCTAAGATTCTTGTAGGAAAGAAAGCATTTCCAAATGCTTTCCTGGTTTGATGCTAATCCCCTTAAGTGTTTGGACTCCCCCCTTTTTTTTGAAGATTCAAATGTTTAATTAGTTTAATCAAAGTATAAAATACAGAAATAAAAAGAAAAATGAGAATAATGGGAAAATAGGAGGGGAAAGAGAAAGAAAAAAGGTGTAGGGTAAAGGAGAAAAGCAAAATATTGATTTAGTACTTTTTGGCATAGTAGAATAATGTACAACCTATGTACAACCTGAACCTTTTACTTTTTCATAATATTGTACACTTAATTAACCCATAACAACAAACCTATTGTAAACTTCAAAGCGGATTGGGCCTGTTGCAGCCATTTTCTCCATGTCTCAGCTTGACACACTTTGGAGGGAGAAGGGAGCTTTGGAATGTAGGACCAGACATCAACAACTTATTATCCCATGGGAACCAAGGTCATTCTACCAAGTGCTGGCCAGAGACTGGAAGAGGTTACCAAGGAGACGTCAGAACACCTATTGCATTTTTCGGAGTATCAGACGTACTTTTTCCACCAAAAAAGAGGGTGAAAATCTGGGTGCATCTTATACTTCGAATGTAGCCCCGCCCACATGCTCCATTTTGGGGTAGTTCCAGGCAATGGGGATCCTCACTTCCACATGGAGCCTGATTCCCGAAGTGTCCCGGGAAAGTGCATTGAAAGTCGGGCTTCCTCTCAGAAACGTCCAATAGAGAGGCAGCATATCAGTCCTCCTGGACCTACCATTTTGTAAACATGCTACTAGGCTTCCCAGCAAGCTCCTGTGCCTTTGTTGCCTTGGTCAGAGCCTTATTATTATTATTTATTATTATTATTATTATTATTATTATTATTATTATTAATTAGATTTGTATGCCACCCCTCTCCGAAGACTCGGAGCGGCTCACAACAGTAATAAAAACAATATAGTAATGGAAAAAAATCTAATATTAAAAAACATATAAAACCCTATCATTATTTAAAAAACCAAACAGCGCATTCATACCAAACATAAAACAAAGTATAAAAAAGCCTGGGGGAAAGGTGTCTCAACTCACCCATGCCTGGCGTTATAAGTGAGTCTTGAGTAGTTTACGAAAGACAAGGAGGGTGGGGGCAGTTCTAATCTCCAGGGGGAGTTGGTTCCAGAGGCCCGGGGCCACCACAGAGAAGGCTCTTCCCCTGGGGCCCGCCAAACGACATTGTTTAGTCGACGGGACCCGGAGAAGGCCAACTCTGTGGGATCTTATCGGTCGCTGGGATTCGTGTGGTAGCAGGCGGTTCCCGAAACAGCCCAGGGAACTGCGTTGAAAGCCTTTTAAACAAAAGCATTTTCAGGTAGATCCCCCTCTCCGATTGCAAAAAGAGTGCCTGAAACACGAAGATCATAGAGGAAAGCGTTTCCAGCTGGCAGATTCCCCCTTCCCCAAAAACGGAAACAAAGCCCAAAATCAAAGTTTCATTTTTTTCCCACCTCAAGCACAAAGTCCAAAAATGGTTTCCAAATAGAAACAAAGTTAATTGTATTATTTTCTTTAATATAAGTAGTCAATTTAGCTATCTCGTCTAACACCCTCTACTTTTCTTGACATTTGTCCACTGTGGAAATGAAAATATCCTTCTACTTTTGTGCATAAATATTCTTGCTGTCAGCATATATAGCATCAAAGTTATTTTTCCCCCAAGTTCTTTATCCATTAAACCCAAAAGAAAAGTCTCTGGTTTTATCTTTATATTCACTTCAAGAATCTTTTGTATTGAGATGTGAATTCTACTCCAATATTTCTTTGCTGGACTCTCTTTCTTGACTTGGTTCATATGAACGAGCCAAGGGCTCCCAGGTTTCCAATGATGTCACAGAGCTTTATGAAGGTTGCTGTTCCATTAACCAAGGTCAACTGGAACTTGTCTCTGGGACACACTGTTCCTGGCCCATCTCAGTCATCAGCCACTCTTTAGGGCTTCTCTGTCTTTGGGAATGATCAAGGCAAGATCTGAACATTCAACCCAAAACAAAGTGAGCTGGATAGGGGATCCCTGCAAGAACTTTGACAGGTGGGAAGGAGGTCTAATACTATTTTTCTGCTCTGTCATTTGCCATTTCTGAAATGTCATTCTTTGAGATATTGTTAAAGAGTATGCAGAGCGATCTCTGAGTTTTCAAAGATACATACCGGTATACACAAGGAAACATGGAGTTCTAGCTGATAACCCAGAGATACGAGTAATGGTTCAGTAACCCAAGTCAGATACATTAAGTGTATAAAATATTTACTTTGGCAAATATCTTGATCAAGAACAGTCTTAATCACACATAGTTAAATCAATCAATCCATATACAATATTATAAGTCTTAATTGTTCAGCTTACAAATACATAAAACAGTATTTAACACACAGTTTCTACTACAACAGTTGCAGAGAACATAATACAAATTGCAGAGAGAGAGAGAGAGAGAATCATGCTTTTGACTCCCTCTTGTGGCAATCTGTAACACTAATTCTTAAAGCAATGATGTTTCAATACATTTAAGCATACATTGTTGGTTTGTTTTATATATTGCCAAACCCTATCAGTTATGTACATAGTACTAACAGATATGACAACCTATTCAGGCCAGTACTTGGCTTGGTTTATACACCATGGCAAAGCCCAATTCCAAATTGTCAAAACGCAACAGCATACGTAATTCTATACCCAACAAAAGAAGCACAATCCTGAAACAGCAAGTTGCGGTCCAAACAAGTATGATCAGATAATCTTCCACACTGCTAGGCCGGCACGCTGCCAATTTAACAGCAGCCCTAATTACTTGAACCCCATCCAAACACAGGTGGACTCAATTATCTTCTGTAATACTTTTGAAGCTGTTCTCTCCTATGCAGTTCTACGCATGCGTGGGTCTATCATTGTTTCCTTATCCGAATCTAACGAAGATAAGGAGGATTGGCTTCTTCCTGGGCTGTCTGCCAAGCCCCCCTCATCCATCTCACCGACGCTTCCTTCTTCAGTGGATAATTCACCGGCTGACTGTTGGCAGCAAAACAGGCCTGTGACATTTGGATGTTTTCCCCACCTCCACCTCCACAGTCCTTGGAGCAGGAGCTGGGCCAGAGCTAACCACAACAGTTCACACATGAGCTAAGACAATGACAGGGATGCCATAAAGACTTGTCATATTCTGCCAGAGAAAGATAATTGCATCACCACCGTAACAATTGGAGGTGAGTTGGGGAGGATAAATGCAAACCACAATCATTTCTCTCTTTTTTTCACCATTAGACAGAAAACACGAAACAGAAGCAATATGAGCATATGGCTGATGAGGGAACATCATCAAGTGGAGGTAAGACTTTTTATATGTTCAGGACAATGTAAATAAATGCAACAAACACTACACATAATATGTAACAGACTTTGTAGCAGGACACCAAATGTAAAGAATCTTGTGCACCTAACTTGTTTTGGCCCCTTTTCTACATAAATGGGCTTTTTATGCTACAGTTATCGACCATTTTTATTTTGTAACATTTGTGAACCAATTTGTGGTCTCGAAGCATATTGAAAAATAAATTATTTTTTTGCATACCAATCTCCTGTGTGTGTACATCTGTGTGTGCACACGTATGTGCACACATGTGCGTGTGCATGAGTCAGTGTTGATTCCTAGTGACTGTCTAGATTCCCTGCAGTTTTCTTGGCAAGATTTCAGAAGTGGTTTGCCATTACTTGCTACTTAATGAGGGGCCCAAAATCGTCCAGGTGGCTTTGTGCTTAAGGCAGGACTAGAATTTAGTCTCCCAGTTTCTAACCTAGTGCCTGAACCACTATTCCTAACTGACTCTTCCTTTTACTTTTCAATTTTCCATTCAATTTTTAATTAAAAATTTACTTTTAAATCCAAACACATTTAAAAACACAAAGGTGTCTTTTCCCCCATGAAACCAAGGGCGTGTTATTGTTTCACCTACGTAATTTTGGAACTTTTGCCCAGGACATCTCTGCTCCATCCGTCAACTGTTACAATTCCCAGAAGAAACAAACCCGAAGGATCTAGTATTTCATATTATACATGCAGCTCGCAACCAGCCAGCCGTTGTAATGCCTGCGCTCATGACGATCCTCCAACAGGATGAGGTATGGAAAATAGCTCTTTGCAACTCTGGATTATATTCAGTGAAGCTCCACCGAGGCCTGTAACATTGATGGTGAACCTTTTTTGGTTTGCGTGCCAAAAGGGTGTGTGTGCATGTGCTATCACGCAGGCACTTGCCCACACCAATTCCCTACCCCTCTCGTATGCACACTCCCTCATTGTACATACGCACAATCCCCACCCCCCCAGTCCCTGTGCACAGGCCTCACTGAAGCCTGGGACGGTGAAAAAATGGGCAAACTGGAAGTTCACAATACCTCTGTCGTCAGGCATAAGGGAATTGAAATTTCCCTTCCCCCTAGGCTTATAGAATTTATACATGGTATGCTTGTATGTATGAGTGGTTCTTTAAATTGGAGTTTTTTAGATTATTTTTAATATTAGATTTGTTTACATTGTCTTTTTATATTGTTGTTAGCCGCTCCAAGTCTTCAGAGAGGGGCGGCATACAAATCTAATAAATAAATAAATAAGTTTGCCCGTTGTGCTGTTTTTCACACTCTGGGGCTTCAGCTTCTCTGTGGTGGCCCCGGCCCTCTGGAATCAACTCCCCCCAGAGATTTGAACAGCTCCCACCCTCGCCTTCCATAAAATGTTGAAGACTCACCTCTGTCGCCAGGTGTGGGGGTGATTATGCTCTCCCCCCCTTTGTTTTTCTGACCTCTGTATTACGATTAATTGGGTTGAGTATGTATGATTGCGTAGTTGATGTTTTTATGATATTGATTATGTTAATGTTTTTTAAATTATTTTTTAAAAAAATTAATATTAGATTTGTATTGGATTGTACTGTTGTTCTGTTGTGAGCTGCCCAAGTCTTCAGGGAGGAGCGTCATACAAATCTATTATTATTGTTGTTGTTGTTGTTGTTGTTGTTAGCGTGCAAGGAGGCTCTGGGAGGGCATTTTTGGCTTCCAGAGGGCTTCCAGGGGGGTGGGGGAGGACATTTTTGTCCTCTCCAAGCTTCAGGGAAACCTCTGGAGCCTGGGGAGGGTGAAAAACGGGAGTACCAGGCCCACCAGAAGTTGGGAAACAGGCTGTTTCTGGCCTCCAGAGGGACAGCGGAAGCAATTTCCACCCTCTCCCGGCATTGAATTATATGTGTGGACACTCACGCAGATGCGATAGTGTGTGTGCCTGCATTTTCGACACCCGAGGGGGAAAAGGTTCGCCATCACTGGTCTAGACCAGGGGTCCCCAACCTTGGCCACTTTAAGACTTGTGGACTTCAACTCCCAGAATTCCTCAGCCAGCAAATCTGACTGAGGAATTTCTGGGAGTTGAAGTCCACAAGTCTTAAAGTGGTCAAGGTTAGAGACCCCTGGTCTAGACAATTCAGAAACAGCACTGCTAGGTCAATAGAAAAGCATCTCCCCATTCTGGCCTCCTTTTTATCACAGCTCCTGCAATTTGCTATGTTCTGCCTCTTTGTTCTGTCAATGAAACAGAGCTTCGTTCCATACCTATGCAGACTCAGTCTCTCTCCCGCCTTGCAGGGCTCCGTCCGGGAGAAGGTGGTCATCTACCGCAGCCTTCGGGCTATGCTGGAGCGTGGCCTGGAGGTGGAGCCGGCCTGCAGCTTTGTCCTCACAGCCTTGAAGCAGCTGAGAGCCTCTCTGTTGGTAAGCGGGAACAATGTAAGCTGTATTTATCTCCGGGACCGCCTTCTGCCGTACGAATCCCAGCGACCAGTTAAGTCCCACAGAGTTGGCCTTCTCTGGGTCCCGTCAACTAAACAATGTCGTTTGGCAGGACCCAGGGGAAGAGCCTTCTCTGTGGCGGCCCCGACCCTTTGGAACCAACTCCCCCCAGATATCAGAGTTGCCCCCACCCTCCTTGCCTTTCGTAAGCTCCTTAAAACCCACCTCTGTCATCAGGCATGGGGGAATTGAGACTTTCCATCCCCCATGGCTTATAAAATTTATGCATGGTATGTTAGTATGTATGATTGGTTTTTAAATTGGGGTTTTAAATTAACTTAAACTTAAATATTGGATTTGTTTACATTGTATTATTATTGCTGTGAGCCGCCCCGAGTCTGCGGAGAGGGGCGGCATACAAATCTGATTAATAAATAATAAATAAATAAATTTGAATAAGCTTTTCAAATAAATAATAATATTTTATCTCATTCTTTACTTTTTTTCCTGCAGTCGAGTTTGGAGCGGTTTTCTTTAAAGTAAACTGCTCCAAACTTGACTGCAGGAAATATGACTTTAGTAACCGAGTAGTTGATGCATGGAACTCACTACCTGACTCTGTAGTATCATCACCTAACCCCCAAAACTTTACCCTTAGACTATCCACTATTGACCTCTCCCTATTCCTAAAAGGTCAGTAAGGGGCCTGTATAAGTACACCAACGTGACCACCGTCCCCTGTCCTAATGTTTCTCTCTTACTAGTATCATATAAACATTGTTATATCTTGATATACTACCAATATGTACTTAACAAAATAGAAACATAGAAGATTGACGGCAGAAAAAGACCTCATGGTCCATCTAGTTTGCCCTTATCCTGTATTTTATCTTAGGATGGATATATGTTTACCCCAGGCATGTTTAAATTCAGTTACTGTGGATTTACCAACCACGTCTGCTGGACGTTTGTTCCAAGTATCTACTATTCTTTCAGTAAAATAATATTTTCTCATGTTACTTCTAAACTTTCCTCCAACTAACCTCAAATTGTGCCTTGTTTTGTGTTCACTTTCCTATTAAAAACACTTCCCTCCTGAACCTTATTTAACCCTTTAACATATTTAAATGGTTCGATCATGTCCCCCCTTTCCCTTCTGTCCTCCCGACTATACAGATTGAGTTCATGAAGTCTTTCCTGATAACTTTGATGCTTAAGACCTTCCACCATTTTTGTAGCCCGTCTTTGGACCCGTTCAATTTTATCAATATCTTTTTGTAGGTGAGGTCTGTCACGCTGGAAATTGCCAGCCCCCATGACATTGAGAAACATCCAGTAGTTAGAGAGTTAATTCTGTCTAGTAAGGTAGCTCCTCCTGTGTGATGTAATTGTTTGCTCACATCCTGTCCTTCTCCAAGAAGAAGGGCTGTCCTTATTCAGAGGATATATTCTTTTCTCTATACATCCTAGCCTAGAGGATGTGCTTTTCATGTCTCTCCAGACATTTATTATTTTTGTACTTTTCTAATAAAAAGTAACTTGTTCATTCGAACATGCTTGTCTGTACTTCACTATTCATCCCCTCTGGAAGCTCCCGGCTCACTCCTCACGGGCTGAGCGCCTTGTCTAAGGTAAGGGGGTCTTCTAAATCCCGACATGGTGGCCGAGCACGGTTATTATTGAAGTAACAGACCCCGCTTACACCCCGTAAGCTTCCTAGGAATTTTTCCCTAATGCCAGCGAAAAAGAAACGTAATCCTCTCACGCAGTCATACGTTGATTCTCTCACGAGCGACCAGTTGGCCCAACTCAAGGAGACAATTCGTGTAACCGATTGTAAAAGGAATCCAACCATGTCTCTGCAAGGTGAGAAGGAGCTTCTTCTAGCTGACCCCTGCACTCAACGAACCGTAAGTGAATCTTACTTCATTGATGATGTAGAAACCAGGGAAAAGGATTGTAAATCTACCCAGGGTGAGCCCTCCGGCAGTCTTTCCATTAATCCTAGCGAAGATGAGGAGGAGGAGACGTTAACTCTGTTCCCCTCGCAATCATCCGGGACCCACGTTAAGGCTCAAACCAAAACAAGGCACCTAGATGATTTTAGCTCTCTCACTTCTGCTAAAATAAAAGGAACTTCCTTAAATCTGCAGAAAATTGAGCAGCTCATTGAGAAGGATGAGAAGGAGATAAATTCTTTAGAATCAGTCTGTCTCCGTTTTGAAAACCTTCCTACAATGAAAACTATAGAGCAGCAAGAAATTTATTTCAGTTATTTTAAAAAGGCTGATGAAGTCAGAACTGAGTTACGATCTCTAAAAAAACTTCAGCTTAAACTTCTTGCAGAAAAAATGGAGTTTATGTCCCTGAGAGGCAGTTCACGTGCTCATTCTCCACAGGGAGAGACAGAAGGAATCCATTCCTCCCACTCACCCCAAGATACGCATGGGCACATCGTAAATCCTCCTGTGGTCACACATTTTTTCCCATCACGCTCTCACATAGAACACATTCCTTTTGAACAAGGGAGGGCTACCCAGCTCGAAGATAAAAAAATGGTCCATTTGCAGTCTGAAGCCGTTGCAAGCCGAGAAAGGGGGAGGCTTTCCCCCACTGCTGCAAGTTACGCAACAGCGGCCACTAGTGGATGGAACGTCCGAAAGGAAAAACCATTGCCAGAAGCCAGACAGGGACTTTCCCAGGCAGACATGGCTGCTGAATTGCAAAGAAATGTTCCATATGTTCCAGGTACTTCTGTTTCATCGCAGATACCTCCAGTTTTTATTCCGCAGATGCCTGCACAACTTCCCCAGATGGTACAGCCACAAGGTTTGTCAGGAGGGGTAGGGGCTCAACCCCAACCGCTCCAAGCGGTCCAGATGACTGCTCCAGCAAGACAGACCATCACCTCCTCTGTTCTGAAAGGTGAGTTTGTGCTGTTACCTAATGGACACAATTATAGGAAGTGGCTTCACAGAATAAATTTGCACCTACTGGCTCATGACATAGATGGGATTGTTCATAATCCACCAGTAAGGCGCTGGACTGCAGAAGAAAGGGAAGCTGACATAAAAGCCAAGCTACTCATTCTCATGAGCATGGATTCACAGTTGTCACAGAGATATGACACACATGACATTACTTCAGCTCAGATATTGCAGTCAATAGATGGCATGTTTAGGCCAATATCAGATGAAGGCAATTACATACTGATAGCCAAGTTTAATAATACTAAACTTCCAACAGGGGGCGAACTTGCACCTCACCTTTCTAAACTCCTTACAATGCATAAAGATTTAGAAGAAAGAGGATATCGCTATGATGATAATCAAGTCAATGCGGCTATTATAACTTCTCTTGGTCCTGAATGGAAGGAAGTTATTTACAAGTTCAGCATACTCCCAATGGCCCAGAAATCTACTCAGAGACTCTGTAACATGCTAACTGAAGAAGCAGAGTTGCTGAACACTGGCCTTAGACCTATGTCAGCAGCATTTAAATCTAACTTGGCCAAGGGCGGTCAGCAGAAAACAAGTACTCCAAAGTACTCACGCCAGAAACCTTTTAAGAAGGATGACACTCGCAAATCTCCTGATGTGCAAAGTGTGAAGTCTGGCGAGACTGATCATCCACCTTATCCAACCCAGCCTAAAGGCGCACACAAGAAAGGATCCAGAGGAAAGAGTTCTGGAGCTGCAAAGTCAACTCCCAAAGACTCCAAAGATGAGAAACCTACTTATGTTGGTACCATCCACCTCAGCATTGTTCCTGACAAGAGTCCACTCTACGACATTCGTGAGTTATGGACCCTAGACAGTGGAGCAGCGGCACACATCGCGTACCGGAAGGAATCCTTCAGTGAGCTACACCCAACAGATGTCAAAGAAGTGTATGGAGTTGGTGATCTACGTTCCAAGGTGGAAGGAAAAGGAAAAGTCTTCGTCAAAGAACTGGACTCCCTTATCTCAAATGTTTTCTACGTTCCAACTGCCAAGAACAACATTCTTAGTGGATATTGCCTGAGAGAAGAATTGAAGGTTGTAATAAACTTTGAACTTGTTGACACCAACATTTTCAAGGATGGCAAACTTCTTGCTACTGCCATCCCCATCAAAGGTGTTTTTTATTTGCAACCCAAACCTGCCAGCAAAGGTAGTGTAAGTATAAGCGTTCCAAAGGGCGACTGCACAGGTCCAGAGAGAAACCCTGGTGCCACCGCTAGTTCAAAGGTTCCTAAAACCAATGAAACCCCTGAGGTTCCTAATGCTGTTAAAAATGTTAAACACATGTTAACAAACAAATCTTTTCATTCCAGGTGCATTCACAGATGGCATCGTCGCTTGGGGCATGCTTCTTACCCCGTCTTAGCAAAGATGTCTGAATATGTTGATGGGTTCACAATTGATGGGGCTTGCAAGGTTTACCTAGATTGTAAAATTTGTAATTCCGCAAAATCCCGTCATTCCCCAGTTCCAAAAATTGCTGTCCGGCTCTGTACACGCATCTTTGAATTGGTCCATACCGACGTTGTCGGTCCATTTCGGCCTACTGTTGGTAAACGTAAGTACTTCTTAACTGTAGTTGACAGTTACTCACGATTTGGCTATGTTTTTCTTTTAAAACAAAAATCAGAGGCGTTTGAGGCTTTTAAAGGCTTTGCTGCAGAAATACTTACCCAACACGACGTCTGGATCAAGCGGATTCAAAGTGATCGTGGAGGCGAATTTATGTCGCAACAGTTCCAAGGATGGATGGCCAGGAATGGAATCCGCCAGCAAACCTCATCACCCGGGACGCCGGCTCACAATGGTGTGTGCGAACGCAGGAACGGGATTCTGCAGACAATGTTTCGTTGTCTCATTGAGGATGCAAACGTGGACTTTTCATACTGGGGCGAAGCATTAAGGTATGCTAATTACATTGTTAACAGAACATGGAGTAGCGTCATTCAAGACACTCCTTATTACTTGCTCCATGGCAAGAAACCTGACATTCAAAACATTTACATTTTTGGTTGTTATGCCACTGTTAACATTCCAGTTGAACAGAGAAGAAAAGGAGGTCCTGTGTCAGAAAGGATGAGATTCATCGGCTTTGATGAAGTCTCCAAGTACCACAAATTTGCTGACTCTCATCACAGAGTTTATATTTCTAATTCAGCCAAATTTGAGGAAGACACAAATTGGTCCAGTATACATAGTAATGATACTTCAGTTTATTTCCCTAAGGAAAGTGTGCAGAGTCCTGAAGCCCAGGAAGCTGTGCCAGATATTCCGAATGTTCCAGATGATGAACAGCCTTCGACAGTTGCCGAGGAAACCTCTGGTGATGAACTTGAAGGCGGAGATGATGATGATGAATGGACCAGCGTTCCCAGACGTTCCAAGAGAACTTCCAAAGGAACTCCTCCAAAGAGATTTGCACAGCAAGTATCTGACTCTCCTTATCTTTTCATGTGTAACAATCTTACACTTCCACCTGATCATTTTCACCAGATCAAACTTTTGCCTGACTCTGAACAAGAAAAATGGCATGAGGCTATGGAACACGAACTGGACTGTTTAAAGAAACTTAATGTGTTCCAGAAGGTGGAGCCTCCTAACAAGAAGAAAGTCATTGGCACACGCTGGGTGTACAAAGTCAAACAAAAGCCTAATGAGGAAAAGCTGTACAAAGCTAGGCTTGTAGCTCAAGGATTTTCTCAAGTTTATCCCGAAGACTACACAGATACATACTCACCCACAGTCAGAAATGAAAGTGTCAAGATTGCCCTAATCACTGCTATTGCTTTGGGTTTAGAAGTTTTCCAGTTTGATGTAGAGACTGCCTATTTGAACGCTGATCTGAATGAAGAGATCTACGTCAAAGGTGCTCCTGGATTCCAGAACCGAGAAGGAGAGGTTTGGTTTCTGAGCAAGTCTTTATACGGCCTCAAACAGAGCGCCCTCTGCTGGTACAAATTATTATCCCAAAAGCTAAATTCAATGGGCTTTATTAAGTCCGAATCTGATGGATGCGTGTTCACTAAAGGGCAAGGTAAGACTTATGAAATTGTTCTTGTTTATGTTGATGATATTGTTTATGTAGGTCTCAATGAAAGCACTAGTCAAACTTTTGCTAAGGGCCTTGAGAAACATTTCACCTTGAAAAGCCTAGGGCATATCAATGATTATCTAGGTGTTCAGTTTGAGAAAACTGAGAAGGGGTTCTCTCTTTCACAAGAAAGTAAGGTTGACCAGCTTTTGCAAATTGTAACATGTCTGATGCGCATACTTGTCGTTCTCCTATGCAAACTGACTTTTACAGGTTAACCCGAGAAGAGTATCCTGATTTTGAGAACAAAACATTGTACCGGTCAGTGATTGGATCGCTATTGTACATCAGCAGCTGGACGAGACCTGACATTTCACTGAGTGTGAATCTACTGTCCAGATACGTTGGAAAGGCTACCACGTTTCATTGGTCTTGCATAAAGAAGCTGCTCAAATACATGAAGCTCACGAAAGGCAAGAAGCTGTACCTTGAGCCAGATCATGTTGGGTACCCTGAAGTGATTTGTTATGCTGATGCTGACTGGGCAAGTGACACAGAAACACGAAAAAGTACTTCTGGTTATATCATGTTTTTAAATGGTTGTCCTTTCTTTTGGAAAGTTAGGCAGCAGAAGTTTATTTCTTGCTCTTCAACTGAATCTGAATATGCATGTGTTTCTGATTGCTGTAATGCATTAATGTCTCTTTTTCCTCTCATTGATAGTATTTGGAAAGGTCCTATGACACCAGTTGTTATTATGGAGGATAATGTTTCAGTTGCATTCATTGCTGAAGCTGAATTTGTTGGAGCTCGTTCACGGCACATTCACATCCGGTATCAAAATATCCGAGAGAAGGTGAAAGATGGTTTCGTGAAATTTCAGTATGTGGCTACTACTGAGCAGATCGCTGACTTGCTGAATAAGCCATTGCCAGCTGATCAACATGAATACCTCACCAACAAATTGTGCCTTAAGTGAATTGATGTCTTGATGTCCTGATGTCCCTCTTGTCTCTGATGACTGACAAAGAAGGGGTGTCACGCTGGAAATTGCCAGCCCCCATGACATTGAGAAACATCCAGTAGTTAGAGAGTTAATTCTGTCTAGTAAGGTAGCTCCTCCTGTGTGATGTAATTGTTTGCTCACATCCTGTCCTTCTCCAAGAAGAAGGGCTGTCCTTATTCAGAGGATATATTCTTTTCTCTATACATCCTAGCCTAGAGGATGTGCTTTTCATGTCTCTCCAGACATTTATTATTTTTGTACTTTTCTAATAAAAAGTAACTTGTTCATTCGAACATGCTTGTCTGTACTTCACTATTCATCCCCTCTGGAAGCTCCCGGCTCACTCCTCACGGGCTGAGCGCCTTGTCTAAGGTAAGGGGGTCTTCTAAATCCCGACAGAACTGAACACAGTATTCCAAATAAATAAATAAATAATATTTTTTTTCCTTTGACAGGAAGTGCCTTGGGAGCTCCAGGTGGCTGTCAGCAACGCACTGGCTAGTTTTGCTCGGCATCATTTCAGTGTCATCATGAATGAGCTTCAGAGGCACCTCAAGCCTTTTGTCCAGCCTGACGAATTCACTCTCCTCACTTTGGGCAAGATCACAACCATGAATGGTAGGTTTATAGCTCGGAGTGAATGAGAATGGAAAGCGGCTGTTTCCGTCCCCACTCCAAACATATCAAGACTCATCAGGATGTCCAGTTCTTATCATAGATATATCGTTAGTCCTCAACGTACGACCACAAATAAAGCCCAAAATTTATGTTGCTAGGTGAGACATTGGTTAAGTGAATTTTGTCCCCCTTAACAAAATTTCTTTCCATAGTTGCTAAGGAGAATCACTGCAGTTGTTAAATTAGTAACGTAGTTGTTAAGTGAATCTTGCTTGTCATAAAGTTGGGAAAGGTGAACACATGACCCCAGGACACTGCGACGGTCATAAATCATGCGTCAGGTGGCAAGCGTCTGAATTTTGATCACATGACCATAGGGATGCTATAACAGTCATAAGTATGAAAACGGTCACTTCTTTCGGTGCTGTTGTAAATTTGAAATGTCATTAAATGAACTGTTGTAAGTGTTGGTTATGACCTATAATGCCCTTCATGGCATCGGACCAGAATATCTCTGGGACCGTCTTCTGCCGCACGAATCCCAGCGACCAGTTAGGTCCCACAGAGTTGGCCTTCTCCGGATCCCGTCGACTAAACAATGTCATTTGGCGGGACCCAGGGGAAGAGCCTTCTCTGTGGCGGCCCCGACCTTCTGGAACCAATTCCCCCTAGATATCAGAGCTGCCCCCACCCTCCCTGCCTTTCGTAAGCTCCTTAAAACCCACCTCTGTCGTCAGGCAGAGGGGAATTGAGATATTCCCTTCCCCCTAGGCTTATAAAATTTATGCATGGTATATTTGTATGTATGATTGGTTTCTTAAATTGGGGTTTTTTACATTACTATTAATGTTAGATTTGTTCATATTGTCTTTTTACTGTTGTTAGCCACCCCGAGTCTGCGGAGAGGGGCGGCATACAAATCTAATAAATAAATAAGTCGAGGACTACCTGTAATTTAGACTTTTAAAAAATGTTCTTTGCTCTTGCCCTAGATATGGGAATAGCCTGTAATGTAGAAGTCAAAAGTAGCTCATGATCAGTTGAGTTACTATAGAGTTGATCAACTATATTTGTTTCTTGATTAATTCCCATTTCAGAGCTTCTGATTTCCAAGACAATCATTTATTGATTTATTTTTCAAATTTATAAGGTGCCCCTCTCCTAATGGACTCGGGGCGGCAGATCATGATCATAGCAACACTCCTCTTTTGATAATCTCTCTCTCTCTCTCTCCCCTCCCTCCCTCCCATCCTCCTTTCCTTTCTTTTCCTCCCCTTAGTGTACCACTGTGTCCCCTTCTTTGGCATTACCCTAACCACCATGCAGACAGTCACATGTAGAATTAAAGATACCAGGAGACGCTGGGCCCTCTGCACAGGTGAAGCTTCCAGAACTCATTTTTTAATTTGTTTGTTTGCTTGTAAATTTATATTGCCACCTATTTGCATATGGCGACTCAAGGCATATACAGTGGTACTTCTACTTACAAGAATATACAGTGGTACTTCTGCTTACAAACTTAATTCGTTCCATGACCAGGTTCTTAAGTAGAAAGGTTTGTAAGAAGAAGTAATTTTTCCCATAGGAATCAATGTAAAAGCAAATAATGTGTGCGATTGGGGAAACCACAGGGAGGGTGGAGGCCCTGTTTCCTCCCAGGAGATTCCTAGAGAGGCCCCACGGAGGCTTCTCCCTGCCTTTTCCGGGCCCATTTCCTCCCATCGCGATTCCTAGCGATGCCCCAAGGAGGCTTCTCCCTGCCTTTTCTGGTTCCAGTTTTGGAGGCTCGGGTTTGTAAATGGAAAATGGTTCTTGAGAAGAGGCAAAAAAATCTTGAACACTTGGTTCTTATCTAGAAAAGTTCGTAAGTAGAGGCGTTCTTAGGTAGAGGTACCACTGTATATGTACAGTATATGTGTATGTATGTATGTATGCATATGTGTGTGTGTGTTTATTTATGTATTTATCTGTTTATCTGTTTATCTTTTTATCTATCTATAATCTCTCGCACGCATGCATCCTCTCTGGGGCGTGTGCATGCACACACAGAAGTGAAGCTGAACACGCAGTGCAACTTTCGTTACCACTGCGCCGTCCTTATCCATGCCGATAGCAACCCAATACTGAACATACTAAGCCAAATTTATTTATTAAATTTATTTATTTATTAAATTTGTATGCCGCCCCTCTCCGTAGACTCGGGGCAAACAAACCAGCTCAAGCTAAGCTGAAGTGGACCCAGATTCCTTCAAGTGGAAGAGTCTTTGCCACTTTTCAGCCCTGGCCCAGCTGTGGTTCTGAAGACTTTGAAAGTTGGCTGAGCTCCCCCATATAGGTCTCACTGAGTAGCTTTTTATCAGAAGTAGAATTGCTGTCTTCCACCAACACGCTCACCTTTTCTCTGTTTCCCTTACATACAAGCCCTGAAACAGATATGCAAAGCAATTCAAATCTACCTTCGGACCTGGCAAAGGAGTTCCTACCCACGTATTAGTGTCCAACAATTCTCCATCTACCTTCTTCCACTTTATGTCTGTATCACTCGCACCTGGTTACCTGGAAGTCACTCCAAGGTGAGTTTATTTATTTATTTGTTCTTTTGTTTATTCATTTATTCATTCATTCATTCATTCATTTGGATTTCTATGTCATCTTTCTCCATAGACTCAGGGTGGCTTACAAAAATAGGAATAAAACACAGAATACGGCAAGGGAAACCCAAACATAAAACTAGTGCTAAAACCCCAGAATTATAAAAACCCAGACCTTCACATACATTCTAACCAGTCTCACATTCATACCTTTGGCTGGAGTGAGATGTTAATGCTCAACGCCCCAGGCTTGCCGGCCAAGGTAAGTTTTTAAGACCTTGCGAAAGGCCAGGAAGGTGGGGGCAGCATGAATCCCCGGAGAGAATGGATTCCAGAGGCCGGGGCTGCCACGGAGAAGGCGCTTCCCCTGGGTCCCGCCAGCCGAGATTGCTTAGCTGATGGGATCTGGAGAAGGACAACTCGGTGGGATCTAACCGGCCTCTGGGATATGTGAGGCAGAAAGCAGTCCCATAAGTAACCTGGTCCTAAGCCATAACTAACAATTTAAATTGCATCTGGAGACCAATTAGCAACCAATGCAGGTAATGGAGTGATGGTAAAATATATGCATGCCTTGGGAGGTCCATAATATATCTCACAGCTGCATTTGGCACTAACTGTAGTCTCCGAACATTCTTTAAAAGTAGCCCTATGTAGAGGGCACTGCAGTAATCAATCCTCCAGGTGATGAGAGCATGAGCTACTCTGAGAAGAGACTCCCTGTCCAAAGAGGGCCACAACTGGTGCACCAGGCAGACCTGTGCAAATGCCCCACTTGCCACAGCTGTAAGATGATGTTCCAGACGCAGTTGCCAATTCAGAGGAGCTCCTCGCCCTGGCTAAGAACTGCCTTCGATTCTGTATAGGAAGGCAAGGTGGCAAAGCTCCCTGAATGGCATGTTTTGACATGTTTTGAGGGGAAAATTGGGGTGTGGGGTGTGTGTCAGGATTAGTAACTGAAGTAATATTCCAGTCATAGACCAACCACAGACTAACCACACCTATGCAAAAGTGCATTAGAGTATATACAGTTCTTAACCAATCAGGTTGTAACCCATTCTGCTGATCCACCATGACTCAACATTCCTTTTAATTTACACTAATTACATTTTACTTAGTGTAAATTAAAAGGAATTTTATTTATTTATTCTATTTATTTATTCTATTTTTATGCTGCCCTTCTCCTTAGACTCAGGGCGGCTTACAACATGTTAGCAATAGCACTTTTTTTAACAGAGCTAGGCTATTGCCCCCACAATTCGTGTCTTCATTTTACCTACCTCGGAAGGATGGAAGGCTGAGTCAACCTTGAGCCGGTGATGAGATTTGAACCGCTGACCTTCAGATCTATAAGTCAGCTTCAGTGGCCTGCAGTACAGCACTCTACCTGCTGCACCACCCCGGCTCATTGCTGAGTCATGGTGGATCAGCAGAATGTGTTACAACCTGATTGGTTAAGAACTGTATATACTGTAATGCACTTTTGCATAGGTGTGGTTAGTCTGTGATTGGTCTATGATTGCAGTTAGTGGTGGTGTGTAATCTAGTAAGAGAGTGTTAGTGTCATGTAAATAGAATATAGAGAGTATAGCTTTGCTACGAAGCAGAAGTAAACGTCTTCTCAAGAATTCCTGCTGTATTGTCTTCATTCTGAAACGTCTCCAGTTCCTGATATCTGTTTATGACTTCTCGACACGAGCCCCCAATTAAGTTCAAAAGTAGTAATTCAGACACACACAGTTGTAAAGTCAATAACACTGTTTTATCAAAAGGAAAATACGAGCCAACCACACTTTTAGTCAGTCAAAGTGCTCACCTTCAAAGCAACAGCCTTGAATGATGAGAAGAACAATAAACAAACACAAAGCAGATAAAAGGCAGGCTGTAAAGACGTCACAGCCACCCTCCTTCAAGAGTTCTCAAGTCACAAACTTAACTATGATTTAGTTCAAAAGTCCTGGAAACAGTTCAAAGAGTCCTTGTAGAATCCTGATGCAAAGTACACGTCTCTCCTTCACCGAACGGATAAACTTCCATGCCCAGAGGCAAGAATGCTGACATTTTAACAGCAGCCCCATTAGCCTAATTACCCCCAGCCACAAGTGATCTCCCCTATTTCCTGTAGTATTTATGCAGTTGCTCTTAGAAACATAGAAACATAGAAGACTGACGGCAGAAAAAGACCTCATGGTCCATCTAGTCTGCCCTTATACTATTTTCTGTATTTTATCTTAGGATGGATCTATGTTTATCCCAGGCATGTTTAAATTCAGTTACTGTGAATTTATCTACCACGTCTGCTGGAAGTTTGTTCCAAGGATCTACTACTCTTTCAGTAAAATAATATTTTCTCATGTTGCTTTTGATCTTTCCCCCAACTAACTTCAGATTGTGTCCCCTTGTTCTTGTGTTCACTTTCCTATTAAAAACACTTCCCTCCTGGACCTTATTTAACCCTTTAATATATTTAAATGTTTCGATCATGTCCCCCCTTTTCCTTCTGTCCTCCAGACTATACAGATTGAGTTCATTAAGTCTTTCCTGATAAGTTTTATGCTTAAGACCTTCCACCATTCTTGTAGCCCGTCTTTGGACCCGTTGTCTTTCCGTGACATTGCCCTGCGTCTGTGCACATCAATGAATGTCTCCTCTTCCGAATCCAGTGATGATAATGATGATGAATCACTCACCGGGGGGGGGGGGGGGGGCTATCTAATGGGCTGCCTGCCATTACCTCCTCTGAGGATCCCACTTCACTTTCACTATCTTCTACAGACGCTTCGCTGTCGGAAGCAGTCAGCAGTAAAACTGGCCTCTGACAATGGGAGGATTCACCCACATCAACCCCCACAGTCCTTGGAGCAGGAGCTGGCCCAGAGCCAACCACAACAATATCGGGTCTGATTCTGGGTGGGCAGCTTCTGAACAGGGAAATGTTAAAAATGACCATTAACCTTTCCCCTTCCATCCATCCTGGCAGGTCAAGCTAGCAGTCCTGAAGGCCTTGAGCCCCATGCTGAGCATCCTCCTTCCCAGGACGGAATTCCAGACGCAGATCTATGATGACATCATTTTGCTCTCATTGCAGTATGACAGCAGCAGCGCTGAAGCTTTTTATATATCTAAGGTAAAAAAAATAAATCTGTAGAGCTTCTCAGCCATCCAGGTCAAGGTTGTCCCAAAGGTGCTTTTTATTTTTTTTCTGGAGACAACTGGACTTTCTTGTTTCCTTTTTTGAAGACGTTTCACTTCTCATCCACGAAGCTTCTTCAGCTCTGCCAGGATAGTGGGGAATGGAAGGATTTATATTCCTTGCAGAGAGCTGGTCATTATTATCCTTTTAGAGCAGGGCTGTCAAAGGATGCGTCATGCAATGGCCACACCCACGTCTGGGGGTGTGGCCATTTAGCGAAGGGGGGAAAGTCCTGATACATCACATGACGTCAAATATATGAAATACCACTCTGGAACAAAAAAAGGCAGCTCTGCCCCATCCTTTTCTGATGACTTCTCAAATGCAGCAGGGAGGGAATCTTAGAAAGGGCATCTTAGAGTTTTGCATTGGCTGCCGATCAGTTTCCGGTCACAATTCAAAGTGTTGGTCATGACCTTTAAAGCCCTACATGGCATAGGACCAGAGTACTTCTGGAACCGCCTGCTACGGCACGAATCCCAGCGACCGATAAGGTCTCACAGAGTTGGCCTTCTCCGGGTCCCGTCGACTAAACAATGTCATTTGGCGGGCCCCAGGGGAAGAGCCTTCTCTGTGGTGGCCCCGGCCCTCTGGAACCAACTCCCCTTGGAGATTAGAACTGCCCCCACCCTCCTTGTCTTTCATAAACTACTCAAGACTCACTTATAACGCCAGGCATGGGGGAGTTGAGACACCTTTCCCCCAGGCTTTTTTATACTTTGTTTTATGTTTGGTATGAATGTGCTGTTTGGTTGTTGTTGTTGTTGTTTTTTAAAATAATGATAGGGTTTTATATGTTTTTTAATATTAGATTTGTTCCACTGCTATATTGTTTTTATTATTGTTGTGACCCGCCCCGAGTCTTCGGAGAGGGGCAGCATACAAATCAACTAACTAACTAACTAACTAACTAACTAACTAACTAACTAACTAAATAAATAAATAAATAAATAAATAAATAAATAAATAAATAAATATTGATAAATAAATAAATATTAATAAATAAATAAATATTAATAAATAAATAAATATTAATAAATAAATAAATAAATACATCAATCAATCAATCAATCAATCAATCAATCAATCAATCAGAAAGTTGGAAGCCATTATGACAATGGACCTGTATCTGCCAGACTTCTGAGGGACCTTCTTATGTCAAGGGGAGGAAAATCAAATGTCTTCCAAGGTTAGATTTGAGAAAATGTGAGGCTTTTCCATCATCGATAATTAATGTTCCATTTCCATGATGCTCAGCTACATATATATTATATAGCTGTATCAGAGGCAGGCAGGTCCCGGGCTAAGGTGGGGGATACCATCCCAGGAGTGGAAATGGAGCTGCATATACAACTCCCGCTGACTGATGGTTGGGTGCGCATGTGCCCGGAGCAAGATTTGCTTCTGAGAGATTTTGATGCTGGCTGGGAATTCTGGAAGTTGAAATCCACGCAGCTTAAATTTGCTAAGGTTCAGAAACTAATGTTTATGAGTTTTCAAATTTATTACAGATCCTGGGCCAGATTCTTGAAGCTTCTCTAGTGAACAAAAACCCAATCCCAAGTATGTATGTGGGACCTCTTGCCCAGAATCTGATCCTGCAGGTAAGAATGGACAAATCACAGACTGCAATTTTGTATGTGTGTAACGTTTTTCTTGTTTTTTTGCCAATGAACTTTCTTCGGAAAAATGTTAGAACAGTTCTGCAATGGAAAAATATTCACAAAGAAAGGTTAAACTGGACAATGAGAATGTTTTCCATTCGAACTGATTTCTATTCCCTGCCTAGTTCCATTGGTTTTTCTCACAATGCACAGCTACTACAATATATGTTGCCCTGAGTAAATTGACGGTGAAGCTAAATGTACACAAATACATTCACACATACATACATATACACACTTATACTTTATCAAATTTATATAGCCACCTGACCTGAGTGAACCCAAGGAAGCACTAGAGGGGGCTGATATGACAGTGGTGGAGTGGTCCCAGTCAGAGGATGAGGAAGACATTACAGTGGATAGTCAGTGGATAGAGCCTCACTATAGGACATTGCTGAGAAGGCGAGAGGAGTTGCATAGTAAAATGTATTAGCTTGCAGCTTTAGCCTCTTTTGGGTGTAATGTCACTTCTAGGCAGTATAAAGGCAAAGGATTTTGGGTAATTGGGTATGGGGCTTCAACGCCGTTCTATGGAAGAGGTTGTAGAGTGGAAGTGTGCTTGAACAAGGCTTCAAAACCATGATTTCTGCCTCAATAAAAGACATTATCTGTTGGAGGATTTTTGCTCAGGATCTTGGTGAGCTGATTCATATGCTTAAAGGATAAATGGACTTGTCATCTAAGGAATTCCCATTAGGCCCAGTTTGGCGCCTTTCCCAAACTCTGTTGATGCTTAGCTTCAGAAAGAGAAATAACTCCCCTTTCTTCGCCATTCAAAACCTGCTTGTCGCTGTGTGAGCTTTTATCAATAATGAGTTTGATTTTACCATGAAATAAGGGTCTTTTGAGTCGGTGGGTTCGCTCCAAGAGCCACAGAACACCACCCATCTCAACAGAAGTGACTCTAGGCTGCAATAATATACAAGTTTGTTGCAAAATTGAAACACACACAGATGACTGATTCAACTGGATTCAATAACTTCTTTATAAATATAATAATATATATATATATATATATTTACAATACCATAACTAGAATTCTTCTTCAAACAGTTACAGGTAAACACAAGCAGGAGAGTTAGTTTCATTTCAGCAGAGCAGACAAGCACAGAGAGAAGAGTGCAGAGTGGGCTGAGCCACACCCAGCCTGAAGCTAAAGTTTCAGTTTCAATTCTCTGCACAGACTCAGATGTGTTTAGCTCCCATTGGCTGACTTAGTTGCTGTGCCTATTCATTGGCTGACCTTGTTAACGTGGGCTCTCCCAGTCCATGAATATCTTAACAAATAATAATAACAATAATAATATGCAAGTAGTCCTTGACGTACAACCACAATTGAACCCAAAAGTTCAATTGCTAAGCAAGTTAAGTGAGTTTTAGCCCATTTTATGTTTTTTCCTCCCACAATGCTCAAGTGAATGATTGCAGTTGTTAAGTTAGAAACACTTAAATGAATATGGTTTCCGCATTTAGTTTGCTTGCCAGAAAGTTGCAAAAAATGATCACATGATTCCGGGACCAGCTACATCTCTACATCCCTCATGCAACAGCCCCTCCCAAATTCTCACAACAGGATTCTACAGCATAAGTGTGGCAGGGCAAAGTCTCCAACTCGACGATGGCTTCGGCCTGACACCCAGCTTCGCAAAAATAGAGACTCCTGATCTCTCCTTTTCCTAGATCTGCAGCAGGGAGCAAAAGGAGCATCTTCAATGGCAGAGCCACAACTCTGTTGAAATCACACAGCTCTTCCTAAAGCTAGGTACAGGCGAGAGCCACTTATCTGACGTTCATTTAAGCTGAAATCAAATCAAGTCATGTTATGTTGGGAAAAATGCCTATCTGGGTTCTTTTATTTGACAGTATTCCTGCCACATTAAAAATTACATTTTGATAGCACTGTGGGAGGTCTGTGGGCTCTACCAAAGGCTTCTGAGGCTACTCTAAGCCCTGAAGACCCTAAAATATAAGTTTGGAGAAGTGGTTGAGGCTTTAGGAGTGGGGAAGTAGGGTAGATGACCTTGGGCCCAAGCTGTACATCTGTATTCTACGACAAAGTTGGGAAATTATTCATCCTCCCCCTCCTTTGAGAGGGGGTTGGACTAGATGACCTACAAGGCCCCTTCTCATTTTGTTACTCTGTAATCTGTAATCCTCTTCCTCCACCACCTCCTCATCCCAGATTTTAAATCTATGAATTAGAAATAAAACAACTACAGTGGTACCTCTACTTAAGAACGCCTCTACTTAAGAACTTTTGTAGATAAAAACCGGGTGTTCAAGATTTTTTTGCCTCTTCTTGAGAACCATTATCTACTTAAGAACACGAGCCCAGAAATTTGAGAGCAGCACAAAGGTTCAGCCAGTTTCCTGCCATTCTCCCTTTAATCCTGACCATCTCAGGCTTTTCTGGTCTGCCAGAGGAGCCTTTCGGTGGCGCTTAAGGAGGCTTTGGCAGTCAAGAGTGAACGAAGCATTTTCCTTTCTCTGGGCACTTGGAGAGGGAATAAACCTCTGCCAGTGCCCAGAGAAAAGAAACGCTCCCTTCGCTCTGGGCAGCCCAGAGCAAACGGAGTGTTTTCTTTTCTCTGGGCACTTGGAGAGGGAATAAACCATTTTGCTGTGGTGACTCCTTTGTGCTGCCTCCCATACACCCGGCACAAGGTTGCCTCCCAGAGCGTCTGGGCGCAGAAAGGCAAAAGGGGGCGCTTCGCCCCAGCCAGATCAACTTGGCTTCAGCCAAACTGAGGAGTAACCACAGTGAAGGAAAGGCGCTAGCTACAAAGTGAGCGAGCGAGAGGAGAGGGGAGCCCTTCAGCATGGGAAGGAAGAGGCAGCAGGTAGCAGCAGCAGTAGCCGCCTTTCGGTCAAAGGAGCAGAAGGTTCCCCCCTCTCGCTCACCTAGGTTTCTCTCTCTGGCCCAGTATGGGAGGTGCATGCTCCTCCTCGCTGCCTCAGAATCTCTCTTTCTTTTTTAAAGCCTTAAAGTTTTGGATTTTTTTGATTCCTTTCATCTCACCTTCTTCCTTCGGCAGCAACTGTCCTCCTCCTCTTCTTCCTCCTCCTCCTCCCACCCAAATTCTGAGCTTTTATTTCTTTCCTAATGGGTTTGCATACATTATTTGCTTTTACATTGATTCCTATGGGAAAAAATGCTTCTACTTAAGAACTTTTCTACTTAAGAACCTGGTCACGGAATGAATTAAATTCTTAAGCAGAGGTACCACTGTACTAAATTTTTTGGAATATAAGACACATCTTTTTCCTCCCTAAAAGAGGCTGAAAATTTGGGCGTGTCTTATGCTCTGAATGTAGCTTTTTCAAAGCTTTTCCCCCCAGCCCTAACAAGGTGCTAACAATTTCCCAGCTCTTACCGGCTTGCAGGCTCTTTTATTGTTACTCTCCCCAAATAAGGTTTTTTTTAAGCTCTAGCTAAGTGATAAAATAATGTGTTGAAGCTGACCAAGCTAAGGACCCAGATTTTTCTCCCTATCCCCCCCCCCCCCAAAAAAATACGATATGTTACTCTCCAATTATTTTAATGTGGCTCTATTATTTTTGTTTTTTTAAATCTGCTAATCTCCCAGGAGCCAAAACATTGGGCCAGATTTTTGTGGCATCACCATATTATCACCACAGCACCCCCTAAAACACCCAGAGGATTGGATGAAAAAAAATGGCATAAATCCACCTCCATGATACTGCAGTTTAATGTTTCCAAATGTAAAATAATGCACTTTGGGAAAAGGAATCCTCAGTCTGAGTATTGTATTGGCAGTTCTGTGTTAGCAAAAACTTCAGAAGAGAAGGATTTAGGGATAGTGATTTCTGACAGTCTCAAAATGGGTGAGCAGTGTGGTCGGGCGGTAGGAAAAGCAAGTAGGATGCTTGGCTGCATAGCTAGAGGTAAAACAAGCAGGAAGAGGGAGATTGTGATCCCCTTATATAGAGCGCTGGTGAGACCACATTTGGAATATTGTGTTCAGTTCTGGAGACCTCACCTACAAAAAGATATTGACAAAATTGAACAGGTCCAAAGACGGGCTACAAGAATGGTGGAAGGTCTTAAGCATAAAACGTATCAGGAAAGACTTAATGAACTCAATCTGTATAGTCTGGAGGACAGAAGGAAAAGGGGGGGACATGATCAAAACATTTAAATATGT